>NC_059207.1:2090694-2335694 GCF_020615455.1 Coregonus clupeaformis
AATACCCGTTTTAGTAGACTGGCCAGGGAAGGGCTTTGGGCTCAGTGTGTGTACAAGCCAGTCCTTCAGTGTCATATAACTACTGTCATCCAGTTTATTACCTTCATAAACGATCTTTATTTACCACAATGCTCATCAAGTCTATCTGTGTGTGTGTGTGTGTGTGTGTGTGTGTGTGTGTGTGTGTGTGTGTGTGCCTGGGAGGGTTTCTGCAAAGCTTCCTTCCTCTATCATCCATCACTTTCTCTGGGGTTTGAGAGTGTGTCTGTCAAATAACATTTTATTTGTCACATGCTTTGTAAACAATAGGTGTAGACTAAGAGTGAAATGCTTACGGGCCCTTCCCAACAAAGCAGAGAGAACAATAGATAACACAAGGAATAAATACATAATGAGCAACGATACCTTGGCTACAGTGTCTACAGAAAGTATTCACATTACTTTTCCACATTTTGTTGTGTTACAGCCTGAATTTGAAATGGATTAAATTGAGATTTTGTGACACTGGCCCACACACAATACCGCATAATGTCAAAGTGGAATGTTTAGGATTTTTTTTTACAAATGAAAAGCTGAAATGTCTTGAAACAATAAGTATTCAACCCCTTTGTCAACATTTGCTTAACAGGCCACATGATAAGCTGAATGGACTCATAGTGTTTAACATGATTTTTGAATGACTACCTCCTCTCTGTACCCCACACATACAATTATCTGTAAAGTCTCTCAGTTGAGCAGCGCATTTTACAGATTCAAGCACAAAGACCAAGGAGATTTTCCAATGCCTCACAAAGGAGGGCACCTATTGGTAGAAGGGTAAAAAAAAAAATATATAACAAACATTGAATATTCCTTTGACCATGGTAAAGTTATTAATTACACTTTGGATGGTGTATCAATACACCCAGTCACTAACGCAGTTGCCGGAGAGGAAGGAAACTGCTCAGGGATTGAGGCCAATGGTGACTTTAAAATATTTACAGAGTTTAATGGCTGTGATAGGAGAAAACTGAGAATGGATCAACAACATTGTAGTTAGTCCACAATACTAACCTAAATGACAAGAGTGAAAAGTAGGAAGCCTGTACAAAAAAACTTAAGATCAGCGTATGTGTGTGTTCGTGTGCGTGCGTGTGTGTGGGAGGGGTGATTTGTTTTACCTTGAACGTATAGAGAGGCTGTGCATAATGCATTATGAGGCTGGATTTGAATTTGTTTGTGTGTGTTGTGTGATTAACTGTACCTTGAACATACTGCTTCTTAGTGATCTGCACTGGCTGCCTTGGGAGGGCCTGGAAGTTCTAAAATCAGAAAACATGTATAGTCAAGCAAAGTGCTACAGAACACAACACACCTAGAGAAATATATCAATATGGATGGTAATTAGAGAAAGAGAGAGAAAAAAGAGAGCAAGAGACATTTTCTGAGGCCTTTTAAAATGTACAAAATGGCATTGCCAAGGTAATAAATCCCAACCTCCATTCAGTGAGTGTTAAAAGGCACAGGAGGGGGTGATATTTAACACTGACTGGCTCTACTACTAGAACATCATTAGATCTGAACAGCTACTATTGTTAACATGAGAGACTGGAGAAAGGGAGGGAGGGAGGTAGAGGGTTGGAGGGAGAGGGGGGGAAAGATAGAGAGAGAGAGAGAGAGAGAGAGAGGGAGAGAGAGATGGAGAGAGAGGGGGAGAGAGTGAGAGAGATGGGAGGGTTGGCGAAAGAGATGGGGAGGAAGGAAGGAGAGAGATAGAGAGGGAGAGAGAAAGAAAGAGAGAGATGGAGAGAGGGAGGGTTGGAGACTTGGCTGGCACACAGACAAAGCTGGCATGCAGTGCCCCATGCCAAACACAGGTGTTACTAATGGAGACACAAGTTCTAGTTAGAAAAAATTATCTAAGTGTCACTCCACAATATACAGCGCATTCAGAAAGTATTCAGACCCCTTTACTTTTTCCACATTTTGTTACGTTACAGCTTTATTCTAAAATTGATTAAATATTTTTTCCCCCTCATCAATCTACACACAATACCCCATAATGCGAAAACAGGTTTTTAGAAATGTTTGCTAATTAACAAAAAAATTATAAACATAAATACGTTTTTTACATAAGTATTCAGACCCTTTGCTATGAGACTCGAAATTGAGCTCAAGTGCATCCTGTTTCCATTGATCATTCTTGAGATGTTTCTACAACTTGATTGAAGTCCACCTGTGGTAAATTCAAATGTTTGGACATGATTTGGAAAGGCACACACCTGTCTATATAAGGTCCCAGAGTTGACAGTGCATGTCAGAGCAAAAACCAAGCCATGAGGTCGAAGGAATTGTCCGTAGAGCTCCGAGACAGGATTGTGTCGAGGCACAGATCTGAGGAAGGGTACCAAAAAATGTCTGCAGCATTGAAGGTCCCCAAGAACACAGTGGCCTCCATCATTCTTAAATGGAAGAGATTTGGAACCACCAAGACTCTTCCTAGAGCTGGCTGCCCGGCCAAACTGAGCAATCGGGGGAGAAGGAGGTGACCAAGAACCCGATGGTCACTCTGACAGACCTCCAGAGTTCCTCTGTGGAGATGGGAGATCCTTCCAGAAGGACAACCATCTCTGCAGCACTCCACCAATCAGGCCTTTATGGTAGAGTGGCCAGACGGAAGTCACTCCTCAGTAAAAGGGACATGACAGCCCGCTTGGAGTTTGCCAAAAGGCACCTAAAAGACACTCAGACCATGAGAAACAAGCTTCTCTGGTCTGATGAAACCAAGATTGAACTCTTTGGCCTGAATGCCAAGCCTCACGTCTGGAGGAAACCTGGAATCGTCCCTACGGTGAAGCATGGTGGTGACAGCATCATGCTGTGGGGATGTTATTCAGCGGCAGGGACTGGAAAATTTATCAGGATCGAGGGAAAGATGAACGGAGCAAAGTACAGTGAGATCCTTGATGAAAACCGTCTCCAGAGCGCTCAGGACCTCAGACTGGGGCGAAGGTTCACCTTCCAACAGGACAACGACCCTAAGCACACAGCCAAGACAACGCAGGAGTGGCTTCGGGACAAGTCTCTGAATGTCCTTGAGTGGCCCAGCCAGAGCCCGGACTTGAACCCAATCGAACATCTCTGGAGAAACCTGAAAATAGCTGTGCAGCGACGCTCCCATCCAACCTGACAGAGCTTGAGAGGATCTGCATAGACGAATGGGAGAAACTCCCCAAATACAGGTGCGCCAAGCTTGTAGCGCCATATACAGGTGCGCCAAGCTTGTAGCGCCATACCCTAGAAGACTTGAGGCTGTAATCGCTGCCAAAGGTGCTTCAACAAAGTACTGAGTATTATTATTTATTTTACATACATTTGCAAAAATGTCTAAAAACCTGTTTTTGCTCTGTCATTATGCGGTATTGTGTGTAGATTGATGAAGGAAAAAACGATTTAATCCATTCAAGGGGTCTGAATACTCTCTATATGCACTGTATATGGAAACTCCCTCTAGCCCATTGGTCATTCCATATGATTTCAATCACTTTCTGACTGCACCCCTTTTGATTTCAACGAAACCTTCCATTCATGAATGCCAAAAAATTCAGGAGATAGAGGTGCTCAAAGTTGACCCATTTTGCATGCCCCACCCCCATTATGTGTGGACCTCCCACCATCTTTGTGGTACCATTTGAAAGTTTAAACTTCAATTTTATTCACATTTTAAGACATTTATTAACCAAAACGTGACACCTACCCTGTATTCAAGAGTACGCTGTGTCTCAACTGATGGTAGGCACAACTCAAACACATCAGATTATGTAAAATAGGGTATACGACGCTACAACATATATGAAAATGAAAAGAATCGGAGTTGACGCTTTTTTAGATAATTTACTGTAAATGACTTTTTTTATTTATTAAAAAAACATTTTTTTCAATAAATCATCAAATTGTTTGACAATCCTGTTTGTAAGCTTTCAAATGATATAAAACTCAACCGTTTATATTTTTCAGTGATGAAGACATGGGTGTCTCATGGAGGGTTGGGTAAGCAAAATGGGTTAACTTTGAGCACCTGAATGTTTTGGCATTTAGGTCCAAAAAGTCCCTTTCTGACCACTTCTACCATGGGCAAACATGTATGGAAGGTTTCATTCCAATCAAAAGGGGTGCAATCAGAAAGTGAAATCATATGGAACGACCCCCATGCCAACACCAATTCAATGCTTTTGAATCTGCTTTTAAAGTTGTGAACGGGAGCACACTTCAGGAGGAAGGAGAAATTATTGTCCATATAGTCTCAAAAACCTAATCTTCAATGTTTTCTAATACAACCTATTCATTGAGTATTGTCTATGTCAGAATCTAAGCACAACTCACACATGAATACATAAAACAAATAGAAAACACAGCAAGAAACAAACAACGGTCAGACTGGGATACAAATTCATCTTTCAGCAGGGCAATAACCTAAAACACAAGGCCAAATATACACTGGAGCTGCTTACCAAGACGACATTGAATGTTCCTGAGTGGCCTAGTTACAGTTTTGACTTAAATTGATTTTCAAGAAGATTTAAGTCATAACTGTAACTCAGCCACTCAGGAACATTCATTCAATTAATATTTTAAAATCCCACAAATACTTTGAGCGTTTGCTCTAGCCTGCCTGGAGTGCCAGTTGGGTGAGGTTTTCAGCTTTGGGACTATTCTATTGTTTCCATTTCACCAGGCAGGCTCAATCAAGCCCAGATAAAGTATTTGAAATTATTTCGAATAGTATTTAAACCAAAGTGTGATGTCAGATGAGGTTGGGTAGCTAAAATGTCTTCAGGTCTATTGAGTTCTCTGAGCCAAGGCAGAACTTTAAATAGCCTCAGATCAACACTCCTTCAATCCTTCATCCCAGCCTGCATCGATCTACGAAGGAATTTGAGCCTTTGCACACACTCGCACGCACACACACATAGGATTGATGGAGCGCAGGGAGAGATTGGGCCGGGCTCAACGGTTTCCCTGTAATCCCTGTTTATCCAGACCAGTCCACACTGCTCCCACTACATTCACATACACACACACACACACACACACACACACACACACACACACACACACACACACACACACACACACACACACACACACCCCACAGGATCTATAACACTGGCACTGACACTGCTGCAGAGGGTGTGTGTGTGTGTGTGTGTGGTGAGTGAGTGAGTGAGTGATGGTGAAATAGGGGAGAACCAGGAAGGAAGATCTGCAGTATTAAAATATAATGTAGACACACACTTGCAGTAGAAACACACATAAACTCAGTAGAAACACACTTGCAGTAGAAACACATAATCTCAGTAGATACACATACTTGCAGTAGAAACAGACATTAACACAGAGCCTCCTCCTCCCAGTCATCTCCTGACAGAGAAAGCAGCACTCTGTACCTACAGCACATCATATATTATTCACTAGACAGAGAGAGAGGGGGACAGAGAGAGAGGACAGAGAGAGAGAGAGGACAGAGAGACAGAGGGGACAGAGAGAGAGAGGACAGATAGAGAGATAGGACAGAAAGAGAGAGAGGACAGAGAGAGAGAGGACAGAGAGAGAGAGACAGAGAGAGAGAGGGGGACAGAGAGAGAGAGAGAGAGAGAGAGACAGAGAGAGGGGGGGTGATATGGGGAGGGAGAGATGAAGGTAGAGGAAGGGAGAATGGGGGGGAGAGAGCGAGAGAGAGGAAGAGAGAGATGGGGGAGAGATAGAGGGAGAGGGGATGGGAGGGAGAGAGAGAGAGAGAGAGAGAGAGGCCAGGGAAGGGAAAGAGAGAGAGAGAGAGGCCAGGGGGGAAAGAGAGAGAGAGAGAGAGAGAGAGGCCAGGGGAGGGAAAGAGAGAGAGAGAGAGAGAGAGAGAGAGAGAGAGAGAGGCCAGGGGAGGGAGAGAGAGAGAGAGAGAGAGGCCAGGGGAGGGAAAGAGAGAGAGAGAGAGAGGCCAGGGAGAGAGAGAGAGAGAGAGAGGCCAGGGGAGGGAAAGAGAGAGAGAGGCCAGGGGAGGGAAAGAGAGAGAGAGAGAGAGGCCAGGGGAGGGAAAGAGAGAGAGAGAGAGAGAGGCCAGGGGAGGGAAGAGAGAGAGAGAGAGAGAGAGAGAGGCCAGGGGAGGGAAAGAGAGAGATACTGCAGCAATAGGGTGGGGACAGAGGTGAAGCACATTCCCACAGTGGAAAGAGAGAACAGTAAATGGCAGCAAAATAATGCTGAGTGTGTGTCGTTGAATGTGTGTAATGACATGTTTGCTAGGTTTAACCATGTTGTGTCAAGTGTGTGTGTGTGAAACAGAGAGGTTTCTCCCCGTGGCATGGCAGGTGATTAGATATGTCTGCTCAGCTTTCCCATCATGCACTGTGTTCCTTTGAGGGCAGCAGATATCAGGATCAGGCTAAAACCTCCCCTCACACACACACACAGAGCGAGAGCTGAGGGAGAGTTGCCAGGTTGACAGAAGGCCCCGCCCCTGCAGGTCTCGCTCCTGGCCCCTGCTCCTACACAGCATATGTTGAAGCAAAGCACTGTGACCACACACAGACACAGACACAGACACAGTCACACACACACACACACAGAGACAAAACGACAGACAGACACACACACACAAAGAAAATGACAGACACAGACGACGGCAGACGACAGACATGCACACAGACTGACACAAAAACCCAATCCTGCAGCGCAGCGAAACAAACCACCGCAAGACAGATGAGAGTCAGAGAGCGACAGTGAGAGCGAGCGAGAGACAGACAAACAAACAGCGAGAGTTACAGACAGACAAACTGTGAGAGAGGGAGGAATCAGAGGAGACAAAACAAGGAAGAAAAGAGAGGTGAAGAGAGAGAAGGTAGCCTAAATAAGGGAAAGAAGGAGGAGAGGAGCGAATAAAAGGAGAGGGAAGAGGAGTGTGTCTGTCAGTCCCAGCAAGTCTCAGTCTCTCATTAACCCGTTACACTCCAGCCCGTATAGGGGTTGAGAACAAGGCCCCAGTGTTCCGGTCTGGAAGCACGCTTTCACTGCACCTACAGGCCCGCTCCGGTATTGCAGTTTAGCTGAAGTCAAGCGCAAAAATACAATTTTCAAAGAGAAGTCAAATTAAAAAAAATGCAAATAAGACACTTTAGTCATCGCCTTTGTACACAAAACATCCATAAAATTCTTCAAGTAATTGTCTTAGAGGCAGATTTTCTTTTAGTCACCTTCGGCCGAACATTTTATATTCATCCAAATCAAATCAAATTTGTCACATAAGCAGAATACAACAGATGTAGACCTTACCGTGAAATGCTTACTTACAAGCCCTTAACCAACAATTCAGTTCAAGAAATAGAGTTAAGAAAATATTTACTAAATAAACTCAAGTAAAGAATTTGAAAAAAAGTAACACAATAAAATTACATAACAATAACGAGCCTATATACAGGGGGGTACCGGTACCGAGTCAATGTGCGGGGTACAGGTTAGTCGAAGTAATGTAGGTAAGGGTAAAGTGACTATGCATAGATAGTAAACAGCGAGTAGCAGCAGTGTAAAAACAAGGGGGGGGGGTCAATGTAAATAGTCCGGGGGGCCATTTGGTTAATTGTTCAGAAGTCTTATAGCTTGGTGGTAGAAGCTGTTAAGGAGCCTTTTGGACCTAGACTTGGCGCTCCGGTACCGTTTGCCGTGCGATAGCAGAGAGAACAGTCTATGACTTGGGTGACTGGAGTCTTTGACAATTTTTTGGGCCTTCCTCTGACACGCCTAGTATATAGGTCCTGGATGGCAGGAAGCTTGGCCCCAGTGATGTACTGGTCCGTACGCACTACCCTCTGTAGCGCTTTACGGTCAGATGCCGAGCAGTTGCCATACCAGGCGAACATACCAGCTGTAAAACTTTTTGAGGATCTGGGGACCCATGCCAAATCATTTCAGTCTCCTGAGGGGGAAAAGGTGTTGTCGTGCCCTATTCACGACTGTCTTGGTGTGTTTGGACCATGATAGATTGTTGGTGATGTGGACACCAAGGAACTTGAAACTCTCGACACGCTCCACTACAGCCTCGTCGATGTTAATGGGGGCGTGTTCGGGCCCTCCTTTTCCTGTAGTCCACGATCATCTCCTTTGTAGTTGAGGTAATACAGTATGAACATGTGGGTAGGGGTAAAAGTGACTAGGCAATCAGGAAATAGTAACACAGAAAATAGTAACACAATAAAAACAATAACGAGGCTATATACAGGGAGTACCAGTATCAAGTCAATGTGCAGGGGTACGAGCTTAGGAGATCTTATACGTTTTGTTCTATGAGATCATCTTCATCAGCTAATGTCACTTGTTGTGAATTTTGAAGCATTTATGTAATCAAAATAAGCACATAAAGCCTTAATAACTCATAAAGGTCATGTTAACCGCCTGATATTATCTCATAGAACAAAATGTATAAGGTTTTTAGGACTACAAACTGGGGAGCTCTATTGTGAAGAAAATTAGTCGTGAAACATGCACCTGAATGACTCCATTCTGGACTCCAATGGAGGATTCTTTGACGAAAGCAAAGTTTGAAGGACACAATTATTATTTCAATTAAAAACCATTATTTCTAACCTTGTCAATGACTACATTTCCTATTCATTTTGCTATATTTTCTATTCAAACTCATTTCATGTATGTTTTCATGGAAAACAAGGACATTTCTAAGTGACCCCAAACGTTTGACCGGTAGTGTACATTCAGTCTGAAACTGCCATCCTAGAAGTCGCTTGTGTGACTTCAAAATGAGGGACGTTGTACAAAACAAATGAATCAGCGATTGGATCGTGTCTAACAAATCTAATCAATCAGAGTAGCAAAGTTGATAACATCATCTTGTAGGCCGGCTCTGGTCAAACCCATCGGTTTCTGGAACCAATCAGAACGGTCAGAATCTGTTCACATTCTAGAAATCGTTGGGGAGGCAGGCAAATCCAGACTCATGGTGGAGAAGAAACATCAGTTGGCTGGAGCGATGTGGATGGGTAACCAGACAAGAAAGCTATTTCCTTGAGTCATTAAAGTGCATTGAAATTATTTAGGAACTGTGCACACTTTGGAGAGGTGTGTGGCCACTTGGAGACACCAGTTAGACCTCTCACTCAAACCCTTATCATTGTTTTCTCTTATGTTGCACCTACCCCAAATTTTCCTGGAATATTCATATTATGTTACTGAATGTATCCAGAGTATTCTCAGTTATCAACAAATGCTGCGAAAAGTACAGTAAATGTAAAAAGCATATAAAATCAACAGTGTAATGTTTGGATTCAGGCTTGTGTCCGGTGAACTGTTGTGTCCTCACCTTTGGTCTGAAAATGTCCTCATAATCTCCAAAGAGATTTAATTGCTACCATATTTTTTAATTGCTACCATGCTTATCATATTTATTCTGTAAGAAACATTTCAATTTAGCCCTATCCATATAGGACAATTCCCACAAGTGTAAAGGGTTAAGGGTGAAGGATGGCTGGTGTGCGTGTGGTGTGTGAGTGTGTGTGTATGTTTGTGAGATTCAGCCTCCGTGTCAACTACGTCCCGGCGAATACTGGAGATGGATGAACGAGGGAAGGCTAAAATAAAGAAGCTTGGATCAGCTACCTCTGCTACTGCTGACAGTACGAGACACACACACACGGCTGATCAATACCGCTCTGTCAAACACACAGCCCTACACTGTCACTGCTGAACCTGCATTCTGCTCAGTGCTCTCAGAAAAACGGACCCTAAATCAGTTACACAGAACACAGAGAGGTCTTAACACAGGTCCTTATCTTATCTACACCACTCTCTTAGTTATTCTGGTGTAGGATGAAGTTGCCCCTAGATGCTGATCTCAGGTCAGTTTTGCATTTTCCCCCACTAATGGTTTAGGTTAGGATTGTGTGCGTGTGAGCGTGTGGAGTCAATCATGGTAAACTCTCCCGAGTGGCGCAGTGGTCTAAGGCACTGCATCGCAGTGCTAGCTGTGCCACTAGAGATCCTGGTTCAAATCCAGGCTCTGTCGTAGCTGGCCGCGACCGGGAGACCCATGGGGCAGCGCACAATTGGTCCAGGGTAGGGGAGGGAATGGCTGGCTGGCAGGGAGGTAGCTCAGTTGGTAGAGCATGGCGTTTGCAACGCCAGGGTTGTGGGTTTGATTCCCACGGGGGCCAGTATAACATAAAAAAAATAAAATAATGTATGCACTCACTAACTGTAAGTTGCTCTGGATAAGAGTGTCTGCTAAATTACTAAAATGTAATGTAAATGTAAACAAACAGACAAAACCACCATAGCATCTGGCTGCCCAGGCCCCCAGGACTTGACCCTCACTTTATTTTCATCGCTGTATTTGTCAGTCCTGTTCCAGGTTTGAGGTGTAGAAATCGTGTGTGTGTTTGAAGAACTAACACTGACTCTGCCAGGATGCCATATATACTTTTATTCAACACCAGTCAGCCTTTCGATCCAAGCTTTACTCCCATAAGCCTTTAAATCCTCTTCAGATGGGTCGTTCCACTAATTCGGTGCCTTTTAAGAAGTGCAACTTTTTACATACATGTACAGTAAAAAATTACTATAAAATTAACCCCTTACACTCGTGGAAATTGGCCTATATGGATAGGGACAAATTGAAATGTTTCTAACAGAAAAACTATAAAAAGCATACAGATGTAGGATCTTAATTTGAGCTAATTTGCTACAGCAGGAAAATAATCCTGCAGCAAAAGGAAATGTGAATTATTATGTGGATTATAGTTAATGGACATTTTTTGTAAGGACTGGTACATTTTAAATTAGGGCAAATCAAGTCTGAAATGTTAAAGTGGAAATAACAAACTTTAGATGCCGTTTTAAAACTTGAATACTCATCAACAAAAGAGTGATCAAATTAAGATCCTACATCTGGATGCATGACCATGGTAGCAATTGAAAGAGAACACTGGAGATTATGGGGAAATTATAAGACCAAAGGTGAGGACACAACAGCTCACCTGAAACAAGACTGAATACAAACATTACACTGTTGATTTTATATTTACTATACTTTTCACAGCATTTGTCAATAAAGAAAATACTCTGGATACATTTAGTAGCATAATATGAATATTCATTGACATTTTGGAGTAGGTGCAAGATAAGAAAAAACTATTACAAGGGTTTGAGTGAGAGGTCTAACTTGTGTGCAACAGTTCCTAAGTAATTTCAATGCACTTTTATGACTCAAGGAAAGAGACATCAACTAAGGTGCTATTCTTTTAGGTATCCTAGCTTTGCCATTGAGGAACTGAAGCAAGCACACATGTCGTTTTTTGTTTGGATCACAGCCCTGCGTCCCCACCATCACACAATTACTGTTGTTGTTTACACAATCCAAAAACGTTCCATTATAAATCGCAATTTGGGTCAGGTGGGCATCATTTGAAAGCTTATTCTATTGCCAACTTGGCTAGCTAAGTTATAAAATATGATCTTACAGTTAGGCTTTCAAAAGGCACTTCAGACAAACAGATTGTAATTTTTGTGCGCATAGAATGGAGTCATGAGTGCATTAAAGTGCGTGCTCCGCTGCGAATTTTCACAATACGGCCTCCTGTAGCTCAGTTGGTAGAGCATGGCGCTTGCAACGCCAGGGTTGTGGATTCGATTCCCACGGTATGCACTCACTAAAACTGTAAGTTGCTCTGGATAAGAGCGTCTGCTAAATTATGTAAATAAGCTCGTTCTGTTCAGGACAACCCAGGGTATAACTGTACTGTAAATTACATGAGTTTTCAAATATCTAGAATATTCACACCCTGACCAAACTAGCTAGAGTTCTGTAGGCCAGGGCGTGACATGAGCTCAGTTTCATCCTGTTTCCATTGATCATCCTTGAGATGTTTCTACAACTTGATAGGAGTCCACCTGTAGTAAATTAATTCATTGGACGTGATTTGGAAAGGCACACACGTCTATATAAGGTCCCACAGTTGACAGTGCATGTTAGAGCAAAAATGACTTTGTCAAAGCAAAAAAAATAACTAGGCCTAGGGCTTTGCAATGATGGTGAAAACGTGGAGAAAGTCACAGAGGGTGCACAGAGGACATGTCCATTTGCAGAATTTTTCGGCATTTCAGCATTTCATATAAAAAATAATAATGTGGTCTTTATTAAAGGGCACTTCATTTAAAGGAGCAATCAGCGTTTGGTACATACATTTTTGGACTTATAAATTAATGACATGTACCCATTGATTCTTGAAGAATATCACTTATTTTATGCCTCATGAGCTTAGTTTAACTGTCGTAACCCATCAGAACCCAAATATAAGCTTGTTCTACTCCAATGTTTTTAAAGAAGGTAAATGTAGACGAACACTATATAGCCTCTTTACCGAAACAGTGGCGGGATTTGCTTTGTTATTTTTTCAATAACAAAGCAAATGTAAAAATTCTATATTGGTGCACAATTTCTACTTAAAATAATATTATCAAATGGATGCAAAAGGCACTCTTTTCGTGGAATGACCCAGGCATCCTTGAACTGCCTCAAACTTCAAGTGTAATACATCTGAAGACACACACACACACGCTTGCTCGCACACACACACACACACACACACACTCGCACACACACAACTATCTCTATCTTCTCAAAGTCTCCTCAAACTGTCATTCTGAAGTGTTGTCATGACGGCACACCCTTCAAATCATCACACAGCAGGTTGTCGTGACAACCACTAACATGCCGCCATACTGTTCTTACCGAGACACCCTGCAGCTCAATGTAAGAGGCTCTCTGACAGACAGACAGACAGACAGACAGAAAGGCAGACAGACAAACAAACGGATATCACTACTCTCTGTAGCCCATCAGTCAACACTACATTCTCTAAGGCCACATCACATCTCAGCTTCTACTGTCTGAAGTCAGGTCACATGGTCAGTAAAAACCCTTCTTACAAGTCAAAACTTGTTTAGGAAAAAAACGATTGAAACTTCTTGTAGCTATAACAAGGATCCAGAAAAAAATTACTCCTGGCCCTAAATACTATAAATAAGACGATGCATGTATAAACTTACGGCGTATGTGATACTGCAATATGTTTATACCAGATCCCATTAGAACGTTGTATAGACTACCATCTCTGTTTATTCTCTCCAGGCCTTATGGAGGAAGGCAACATGGGCAGCAAGCAACCAAAACAACATTAATATTTAAATGCTAAACGATCCCCTGGTTAACACTACTAGCAGGTGTTTTGTCATTGTGAGCTCATATGAGGCTGACAAGACAATAAGGAAACAAAAACATGGACTCATTTCCAAGGGTGTCCATTCATAGTCAGAGGGGGAGAGACAATATGAAAACTGTATGAGTGGTCTGTATGAGTGGCCCATTCAGAATCAATGAGCCTGGGAAAGGGAGTGTGTGTGTGTGTTTGTGAGCAGATGTGTATGCTTATTTAAACAGGTGTGTGTTTATATGAACAACAGTGTGTGTGTTGTTTTGTGTGTGTGACAAGAGTGTGTGTCAGCTATGTTTTATTCATGATTTAATTCGCTTGGAAACAACAAGCCGTCCTTAATGGGTGTGGTTTAGCTCTGTCTGTATCTGTCTATGTCTGTGACGAGTACTGATATACGAAGAGGCAGGACGCAGACGCAGGAATTAACAAGGTCAAGGTTTACTTAATAATGAGAAAGAGAATAACAACGAGAGAGTAAACGACACAACGCTTCACAATCACACACAACACAATACAGAACAGTCCAGGGCTAAATAGGGGTGGTGATGAGATGATGAGGTGCAGGTGCGCTGGAGGTGATTAGGGTGCGTTGGGTTTCCATTCCGGTGTTGCCGAGGTGGTGCGCTCAGACCGGTGGCTCAGTAGACTGGCGAATCAGAGCGCCGGAGGGGAGCAACGGGAGGAGACGTGACAGTACCCCGCCAGGCGGATGTCTTCGTCCACATCCCTAACGACAGGTGCAACGATGAGAGACGAGGGCAGGATAGGACCCCGCAGATCCTTCCTTTCTCCGGTATGGTGCATCCTGGAGAGTGTGTCGGCTTTCACATTCTGGGATCCTGGGCGGTAGGACAGAATTAATTGAAAGCGAGTAAGAAATTGGGCCCACCTGGCTTGACGAGAGTTCATCCGTTTCGCTGCCCGTATGTGCTCCAAATTCCGGTGATCAGTAAGAATCCGGAATGGATGGACTGCGCCCTCCAGCCAGTGTCTCCATTTCTCCAGATCGAGGACCACTGCCAACAGCTCCCTGTCTCCAACTCCATAGTTCCTCTCTGTGGGGGTAGCTTTTTAGAGAAAAGGGCACAGGGATACATTTTCTCTGGCTTACCGTGCTGCTGGGAGAGGACCACACCCACGCCCTCCTCCGATGTGTCCACCTCCAGGATGAAAGGACGAGATGGATCTGGGTGTTTTAGGATGGGCGCTGTGGTCAAATCAAATCAAATTTTATTGGTCACATGCGCCGAATACAACAAGTGCAGACATTACAGTGAAATGCTTACTTACAGCCCTTAACCAACAGTGCGTTTATTTTAAACAAAAAAAGTAAGAATAAAACAACAACAAAAAAAAGTGTTGAGAAAAACAAAGAGCAGAAGTAAAATAAAGTGACAGTAGGGAGGCTATATATACAGGGGGGTAACGGTGCAGAGTCAATGCGCGGGGGCACCGGCTAGTTGAGGTAGTTGAGGTAATATGTACATGTGGGTAGAGTTAAAGTGACTATGCATAAATACTTAACAGAGTAGCAGCAGCGTAAAAAGGATGGGGTGGGGGGCAGTGCAAATAGTCCGGGTAGCCATGATTAGCTGTTCAGGAGTCTTATGGCTTGTGGGTAGAAGCTGTTGAGAAGTCTTTTGGACCTAGACTTGGCACTCCGGTACCGCTTTGCCGTGCGGTAGCAGAGAGAACAGTCTATGACTAGGGTGGCTGGAGTCTTTGACAATTTTGAGGGCCTTCCTCTGACACCGCCTGGTATAGAGGTCTTGGATGGCAGGGAGCTTTGCCCCAGTGATGTACTGGGCCGTACGCATCTACCCTCTGTAGTGCCTTGCGGTCAGAGGCCAAGCAGTTGCCATACCAGGCGGTGATGCAACCAGTCAGGATGCTCTCGATGGTGCAGCTGTAGAATTTTTTGAGGGATCTGAGGACCCATGCCAAATCTTTTTAGTCTCCTGAGGGGGAATAGGCTTTGTCGTGCCCTCTTCACGACTGTCTTGGTGTGCTTGGACCATGATAGTTCGTTGGTGATGTGGACACCAAGGAACTTGAAGCTCTCAACCTGTTCCACTACAGCCCCGTCGATGAGAATGGGGGCGTGCTCAGTCCTCTTTTTTTTTCCTGTAGTCCACAATCATCTCCTTTGTCTTGGTCACGTTGAGGGAGAGGTTGTTGTCCTGGCACCACACGGCCAGATCTCTGACCTCCTCCCTATAGGCTGTCTCATCGTTGTCGGTGATCAGGCCTACCACTGTTGTGTCGTCGGCAAACTTAATGATGGTGTTGGAGTCGTGCCTGGCCATGCAGTCATGGGTGAACAGAGAGTACAGGAGGGGACTGAGCACGCACCCCTGAGGGGCCCCGTGTTGAGGATCAGTGTGGCAGATGTGTTGTTACCTACCCTTACCACCTGGGGGCGGCCCGTCAGGAAGTCCAGGATCCAGTTGCAGAGGGAGGTGTTTAGTCCCAGGATCCTTAGCTTAGTGATGAGCTTAGAGGGCACTATGGTGTTGAATGCTGAGCTGTAGTCAATGAATAGCATTCTCACGTAGGTGTTCCTCTTGTCCAGGTGGGAAAGGGCAGTGTGGAGTGCGATAGAGATTGCATCATCTGTGGATCTGTTGGGGCGGTATGCAAATTGGAGTGGGTCTAGGGTTTCTAGGGTAACCTCTCCTTCAGCCTCTTGAATGCAGCGTCAGCCTCAGGGTTCCAGGCCAGCTTCTGAGGCCCACCCTTAAGGATAGAGGTGAGCGGGGCGGCTATGGAGCTGAAGGACCTGATGAAACGCCGGTAGAAATTGGCGAAGCCCAGGAAGCTCTGTAGGCCCTTGGTGGTGGGGACTGGCCATGACCTGACGGCGTCCGTCTTCACTCCTTCCATGAACACCCCCTGAGGACTGAACCTGTATCCCAGGAAGGAGATGGCCTGTTGGTGGAATTTCCATTTCTCCCCCTTCACCAACAGGCTGTGTTCCCGGAGGCTGAGAAGGACAGCTCAGACGTCCCTGACGTGCTCCTCGAACGTAGCCAAGTAGATCAGGATATTGTCGATGTACACCACCGCCTGTCTACTCAGCATGTCCCGGAACACGTCATTGACGAAGGACTGGAACACAGAAGGTGTGTTGGCGAGGCCGCAGGGCATGACGCAGTATTCATAGTGGCCTGAGGTAGTGCTGAATGCCGTCTTCCACTCGTCTCCTTCCCGGATTCAATCAGGTTGTAGGCACTCCTCAGGTCAAACTTGGTAAAGTACCGGGCCCCTCGTAGCTGCTCGATGGCCGACGGAACCAGAGGGAGGGGGTACCGGTACTTGGTAGTGACTGCGTTCAGCCTCCTGTAGTCAATGCATGGTCTCAGTCCTCCGTCATTTTTGGCCAGGAAGAAGAAGCTGGCGGAGGCAGGAGAGGTAGAGCGTCTGATGAACCCGTTTCAGGGTCTCCGCCACATACTTCTCCATGGCCTCAGTCTCCGCGATGGAAAGGGGGTAAATGCGACTCTTCGGGGGGTGGTGTCCCTCCAGCAAGTCAATGGCACAGTCCCAGGGCCTGTGAGGAGGGAGACACGTAGCCTTTGATGAAGACAAGACATCGGAGAGATCTGCGTAATCACGTGGAATGTTGGGCTGGAGGGCGGACTCCGGACTCTCCGCTGACGTGGAACAACAATCCACCGGCAGGCAGGTCTTCCGGCATGAGGTGGACCAGGCTGTGATCCTCTTGGTGATCCAATTGATGATGGGGTTGTGCAGTCTGAGCCAGGGCAATCCCAAGTCAATCCGGTGAAGGGGTGACGTGACGATGTGGAATGACAGCTCCTCGTGGTGCTCCGGTAGTGTGGGAATGGTGATGGTGATGGGGAGAGTGATGTGCGTAATGGTGCCTGATCCAAGGGGTTTATTGTCTACTGAGGTGATGTGTAGCGGAGATGGCAGTAGCACGGTGGGCAACCCCCATTCAGAGACCAGCTCCCTATCTATAAGGTTCCCCACTGATCTGGAATCTATCATTGCAGTAGAGATGGAAGAGAAGGAATAACCAGTCACCGTTATGGGAACTAAAAACAATGGTTTTGTGATAGGAGATGACGTCACACTCACGGAGCGGCGACAGGAGTCATACCGCCTAGATAGGGAGCCGCCAGGAGATCTGTGGTCCGTGGTGGTGTAGGGGGTGCTGCCCACCTCCATGGGTGAGGACTCGGAAGCAGGGCGGCTTCCATAGCTCAGATGGGGTGAGCGTCGAGGCTCCGGGAGGTGTTGGGAATGCCGTCTCTCTCTCAACATGTCGTCAAGACGGATGGACGTGGTGATGAGGGTATCAAGGTCCATCTCGTCGTCCCGACATGCGAGTTCCGTCTTAATGTCCTCCCGTAAGCCTCTCTGGAAGGCAGTGCGTAGAGCGCGCTCATTCCTGCCGGAAGACGCCACCACCGTGTGAAAGCTCAGAGCGTACTCGGACGCGGGCCCCTCTCTCTGTTGTAGATGGAGGAGACGCTCACCCCTGTCCTTTCCCTCCGTGGGATGATCAAACACCGCCCTGAACCGAGCGAGGAAGGTGGGGTAGGGAAGCGCCACTGCCTCCTCTCCTTCCCAGACTGCCGTGGCCCAATCCAGCACCTTTCCTTTAAGTAGCGAAATCACCAGCGCTATCCTGGCTTGGTCAGATGGATATGCCCCAGGCTGACGCGCCAGGTAAAGTGAAACCTGTAGCAGGAAGCCGCTACATTTAGTAGTTTTACCGTCATAGCGCTCCGGTAGGGCGAGGGTTCCCGCAGAAGTGGGTGATAGCAGGGGAACAGGTGGATTGGATGCACTCGCCGCTCCCTGAGGTGGAACCGGAGTGCTAGGCAGATTATGCAGAGTTTGGAGCACTATCTGCATGGTGGCGTTTAACTGGGCAAGCTGCTGCTGGTACTGGTCGAGGCACTGGGAAACACCTGCTGCATCCATTTTCGTGGTGTTTGATTCTGTGACGAGTACTGATATACGAAGAGGCAGGACGCAGACGCAGGAATTAACAAGGTCAAGGTTTACTTAATAATGAGAAAGAGAATAACAAAGAGAGAGTAAACGACACAATACAGAACAGTCCAGGGCTAAATAGGGGTGGTGATGAGATGATGAGGTGCAGGTGCGCTGGAGGTAATCAGAGCACCGGAAGGGAGCAACGGGAGGAGACGTGACAATGTCTGTGGATGGATGGATGGCACGCTGACCGCTAAGCGCTCTGCTAACACAGTGCTTGTGAATTAGAATGGTAATAAAAATAATAATATGGGAGCTGACTCATAGACATTGTTGTGCTAATGAGATACAGGCTAATGCTAGGTGGCTAAACTAGCTGAAATGGTGGAGTACAGGACAGTTGAAGTCGGAAGTTTACATACACCTTAGCCAAATACATTTAAACTCAGTTTTTCAGAATTCCTGACATTTAATCCTAGTAAATATTCCCTGTTTTAGGTCAGTTAGGATCACCACTTTACTTTAAGAATGTGAAATGTCAGAATAATAGTAGAGAGAATGATTTATTTCAGCTTTTATTTATTTCATCACATTCCCAGTGGGTCGGAGGTTTACATACACTCAATTAGTATTTGGTAGCATTGTCTCTAAATTGTTTAACTTGGGTCAAACGTTTCGGGTAGCCTTCCACAACGTTCCCAGAGAGCTGGTGTAACTGTGTCAGTTTTGTAGGCCTCCTTGCTCGCACACGCTTTTCCAGTTCATTTTACAAATGTTCTATAGGATTGAGGTCAGGGCTTTGTGATGGCCACTCCAATACCTTGACTTTGTTGTCCTTCAGCCATTTTTCCACAACTTTGGAAGTATGCTTGGGGTCATTGTCTTTAACTTCCTGACTGATGTCTTGAGATTTTGCTTCAATATATCCTCGTTTTACTGTGGATATAGATACTTTTGTACCTGTTTCCTCCAGCATCTTCACAAGGTCCTTTGCTGTTGTTCTGGGATTGATTTGCACTTTTCGCACCAAAGTACGCTCATCTCTAGGAGACAGAGCGCGTCTCCTTCCTGAGTGGTATGACGGCTGCGTGGTCCCATGGTGTTTATACTTGCGTACTATTGTTTGTACAGATGAACATGGTACCTTCAACCGTTTGGAAATTGCTCCCAAGGATGAACCAGACTTGTGGAGGTCTACAATTTTTTTCCTGAGGTCTTGGCTGATTTCTTTTGATTATCCCATGATGTCAAGCAAAGAGGCACTGAGTTTGAAGGTAGGCCTTGAAATACATCCACAGGTACCCCTCCAATTGACTCAAATGATGTCAATTAGCCTATCAGAAGCTTCTAAAACCATTACATAATTTTCTGGAATTTTCAAGCTGTTTAAAAGGCACAGTCAACTTAGTGTATGTAAACTTCTGACCCACTGGAATTGTGATACAGTGAATTATAAGTGAAATAATCTCTGTAAACAATTGTTGGAAAAATTACTTGTGTCATGCACAAATTAGATGTCCTAACCGACTTGCCAAAACTATAGTTTGTTAACAAGAAATTTGTGGAGTGGATGAAAAACAAGTTTTAATGACTCCAACCTAAGTGTATGTAAACTTCCGACTTCAACTGTATATACCACATGGTTCTAGCAGCTACTGCTGTGTTCGGTGTGTGTGCGAGCGCAGTGTGTGCGTGGGTGTGAAAGAGAAAGACAGATTGAGATAGTGTGTGTTTGGGTGGATGACACTGATGTACAGCTAAGCAACACAAATGAGCTGTGCTGAGGCGCTGTCTTCCCCTTCTTCTGGCGTTTCAGACAGGAGCCCCCTCCTCACTAACACACACACCGCATCTGAGATGCTTCTATTGTATGCAGTTTATTCTTTGAGACTCCCTACAGCAGATGAGACTGATAAACAGTGCTCTAAGAGAAGGAGGTTAGAGAGAGTAGAGATAGAGAGATAGAGAGATAGAGAGATAGCAAAGGAGAAAGGGTGGGGAGAGGGAGAAAGAAAGAGAAAGAGAGAATGGTCCCAGTGGACCCCCATGTTAAACAGATGGGGATTGCTGTGCTGGTGTGCAGTGATTTAATCACACTGCACCAACTTAATGAGTCATCACAGGAGAAAAGCACACACAAACATACATGCGTGCACACACACACACACACACACATACACCCTCCCCAAACACACAGCTTCCTCCAACACATACACATACACAATCCAAACTCAATCTTACATAAAACGGTTCCGTCACAGAGATCCCATACTGAAGGGACTACCACCCTGCACCTCTGTCATTAGTAGTCTATGTCCCTGACTGCTGCTCCTCTCTCCTGCCCCAGGTAGCAAAGTGCAAGACTGCTGCCTTTTTAAAATTACACAGTCATGAATGGGGTCCCCTGTGCTGCTCTCATCTTTAACCCACACACAAATACACAGGCTGAGGGGCAGAGAAAGGAAGTGTGTGTGTGTAGGGCAGGACAAAGTCAGCAGAGAGCATGAGCCATCCAGTAACACTGTACTGAGTTCAGCCCCCAGTTAGAGCTTAACTCACTGGCTGCGTCCAAAATGGCATCCTATTCCCTTCATAGTGCACTATGACGACTATATCGGTCCGCTAATACAAGACTAGTAAAGGCCCAGTGCACTACTTTTGTGAAAAAAGACCACAAAAAAACAGATATAAAATATATGTTATTTTATTTTATTATTCTGATTTTTCAGGGGGTGCAGCAGCACCCTCAGTGCCCCTACTTCCCGCAGCTATGGAATAGGGTGCCATTTGGGACATAGCCACCCTGAGACAGCACACTGAATGAAATAAGAGTCTGTTTTAGTGTCTGAAATGTTAAACATTCATAAAAATACTGGTGCACAGAAACGCTGTAGAAGAGTGTAGGGAGGCATATCTAATTTCAGCATCTTAAACGCAATACAAACAATGCAAACACAGTACACTGAGCAGTGTGTGTGTGTGTGTGTGTGTTTTAAAATCATATTCAAGTGTGTGTGAACGTCATCATAAACATAAAAGGGCCAGAAGTGAACCTGATTCAAAGCTTTGGCTTAAAACTCAGAAGAGAGAGAGAAAGAGAGGATGGAGGGAGAGAGAGAGAGAGAGAGAGAGACAGAGATAGAGAGGGGGAGAGAAAGAAAGTGATGGAGGGGATGGAGGGAGAGACTGAAAGAGAGAGAGAAAGAAAGAAAGAGAGGGAGGAAAATGCTGCAGAGAAGAGAGGCCCGGAAATCTGAATGCTTTGTGTACCCCGCTGTTTCAAACGAGAGATAAAAGAAAGAGACAGAGGAGAAATAAAGAGGAGAGAAGAAGCTTGATCTCATTTGCATTCTTTGGTTTTACTGTCAAGGGCATCCATGTCAGTGTGTGTGTGTGTGTGTGTGTGTGTGTGTGTGTGTGTGTGTGTGGTACCAACTGCTTTTGGGTGTGTGTGTCTGTGTGTGTGTGTGGGGGGGAGACACAGAGAACGAAAGAAAGAAAGAGAAAGAGAGAAGAGAGAGAGAGATAGAGATCGAGATAGAGGGTGTGTGTCAGCTGTCTGCTTCTGTGTGAGTGAGAAAGGCTGGGACAGGTTGCACATATTTTTGGAGCAAGATAAAGCCGTCAGAAAGAGAAGAATCCCTTTGTTTTGTCTCCTTGCAAACGGCTTGGTCGATGCTTTCCGTGTTTTCAAACTCTGTGCGTTT
The DNA here is from genome assembly GCF_020615455.1 of Coregonus clupeaformis. Lineage (NCBI taxonomy): Eukaryota > Metazoa > Chordata > Actinopteri > Salmoniformes > Salmonidae > Coregonus > Coregonus clupeaformis. The sequence goes on from NC_059207.1 coordinate 2,112,620, forward strand.
ATAGTTGTTCTGTTTTATTTCAGGCAGGCTTTTGTTATTGCAGATACCTCAAATTAACTCCTCTCAGATGAAAGCGTATCGCTCTGCAGTATGCCTCATTTGAATATGTGGTTGTGTGTATGAGGTAAAGCGGATCAGTGCATGTGTATGTGTCAAATAAAATAGTGTTATTCGTCAACAGCAGGTGTAGACTAACAGTGAAATGCAGAGAGAAAGAAAATAGAGAAATAATAGCAAAATAATAACACGTTATAATCAAAGTATTAATAAATACCCTCCGTACCACCTTGAGGTCAGATGCCAAGCAGTTGCCATACCAAGCAGTGATGAAGACAGTCAAGATGTTTTCAATGGTGCAGCTGTATAACTTTTTTTGAGGATCTGAGGGCCGATGCCAAATCTTTTCAGCCTCCTGAGGAGGAAGAGGCGTTGTCATGCACTCTTCACGACTGTGTTGGTGTGTTTGAACCATGATAGGTCCTTAGTGATGTGGACACCGAGGAACTTGAAGCTCTCAACCCGCTCCACTACAGCCCCGTTGATGTGAATGGGGGTGTGCACGGCCCTCTGTTTCCTGTAGTCCACGATTAGCTCCTTGTCTTGCTCACGTTGAGGGAGAGGTTATTGTCCTGGCACCACACTGCCAGGTCTCTGACCTCCTCACAATAGGCTGTTTTATCATCGTCGGGGATCAGGCCTACCACCGTCATGTTGTCAGCAAACTTAATGATGGTGTTGGAGTTGTGTGCGGCCATACAGTCGTTGGTGAACAGGAAGTAAAGAAGGGGACTAAGCACGCACCCCTGAGGGGCACCTGTGTTGTGGGTCAGCGTGGCGGATGTGTTGTTGCCTATCCTCACCACCTGCGGGCAGCCCGTTCAGTCCCAGGGTCCTTAGTTTAGTGATGAGCTTGGAGGGCACTATGGTGTTGAACGCTGAGCTGTAGTCAATGAACAGCATTCTCACATAGGTGTTCCTCTTGTCCAGGTGGGAGAGGGCACTGTGGAGTGCAATAGAGATTGCGTCATCTGTGGATCTGTTGGGGCGGTATGCGAATTGGAGTGGGTCCAGGGTATCTGGAATGATGGTGTTGATGTAAGCCTTGACCAGCCTTTCAAAGCATGTCATGGCTACAGATGTGAGTGCTACGAGGCGATAGTCATTTAGACAGGTTACCTTGGCGTTCTTGGGTACAGGGGCTATGGTGGTCTGCTTGAAAACATGTACAGTTGAAGTCGGATGTTTACATACACTTAGGTTGGAGTCATTAAAACTCGTTTTTCAACCACTCCACACATTTCTTGTTAACAAACTATAGTTTTGGCAAGTCAGTTAGGACATTACTTTGTGCATGACACAAGTCATTTTTCCAACAATTGTTTGCAGACAGATTATTTCACTTATAATTCACTGTATCACAATTCCAGTGGGTCAGAAGTTTACATAAAGTAAGTTGACTGTGCCTTTAAACAGCTTGGAAAATTCCAGAAAATGATGTCATGGCTTTAGAAGCTTCTGATAGGCTAATTGACATAATTTGAGTCAATTGGAGGTGTACCTGTGGATGTATTTCAAGGCCTACCTTCAAACTCAGTGCATCTTTGCTTGACATCATGGGGAAATCAAAAGAAATCTACCAAGACCTCAGAAATAAAGTTGTAGACCTCCACAAATCTGGTTCATCCTTGGGAGCAATTTCCAAACGCCTGAAGGTACCACGTTCATCTGTACAAACAATAGTACGCAAGTATAAACACCATGGGACCACGCAGCCGTCATACCGCTCAGGAAGGAGACACGTTCTGTCTCCTAGAGATGAGCGTACTTTGGTGCAAAAAGTGCAAATCAATCCCAGAACAACAGCAAAGGACCTTGTGAAGATGCTGGAGGAAACAGGTACAAAAGTATTATATGCACAGTAAAACGAGTCCTATATCGACATAACCTGAAAGGCCGCTCAGCAAGGAAGGAGCCACTGCTCCAAAACCACCATAAAAAAGCCAGACTACGGTTTGCAACTGCACATGGGGACAAAGATTGTACTTTTTGGAGAAATGTCCTCTGGTCTGATGAAACAAAAATAGAACTGTTTGGCCATAATGACCATCGTTATGTTTGGAGGAAAAAGGGGGTTGCTTGCAAGCCGAAGAACACCATCCCAACGTGAAGCACGGGGGTGGCAGCATCATGCTGTGGGGGTGCTTTGCTGCAGGAGGGACTGGTGCACTTCACAAAATAAATGGCATCATGAGGAAGGAAAATTATGTGGATATATTGAAGCAGCATCTCAAGACATCAGTCAGGAAGTTAAAGCTTGGTCGCAAATGGGTCTTCCAAATGGACAATGACCACAAGCATACTTCCAAAGTTGTGGCAAATAGGCTTAAGGACAACAAAGTCAAGGTATTGGAGTGGCCATCATAAAGCCCTGCCTCAATCCTATATTCAATTTGTGGGCAGTACTGAAAAAGCGTGCAAGGAGGCCTACAAACCTGACTCAGTTACACCAGCTCTGTCAGGAGGAATGGGCCAAAATTCACCCAACTTATTGTGGGAAGCTTGTGGAAGGCTACCCAAAACATTTGACCCAAGTTAAACAATTTAAAGGCAATGCTACCAAATACTAATTGAGTGTATGTAAACTTCTGACCCACTGGGAATGTGATGAAATAAATAAAAGCTGAAATAAATCATTCTCTCTACTATTATTCTGACATTCCACATTCTTAAAATAAAGTGGTGATCCTAACTGACTTAAGACAGGGAATTTTTACTAGGATTATATGTCAAGAATTGTGAAAAACTGAGTTTAAATGTATTTGGCTAAGGTGTATGTAAACTTCCGACTTCAACTGTAGGTATTACAGACTAGGCCAGATAGAGGTTGAAAATATCAGTGATGACACTTGCCAGCTGGTCAGCGCATGCTCTGAGTACGCATCCTTGTAATCCATCTGGCCCTGCGGCCTTGTGAATGTTAACCTGTTTAAAGGTCTTACCCACATTTGCTACGGAGAGCATGATCACACAGTCGTCCGGAGCAGCTGGTGCTCTCATGCATGGTTCAGTGTTGCTTGCCTCGAAACAAGCATAGAAAGCATTTAGCTCATCTGGTAGGCTTGTGTCACTGGGCAGCTCGCGGCTGGGTTTCTCGTTGTAATCCATGATAGTTTGCAAGCCCTGCCACATCCGACAAACGTCAGAACCGGCGTAGTAGGATTGATCTTAGTCCTGTATTGACGCTTTGCCTGTTTGATGGCTCGACGGTAGTCATAGCGGGATTTCTTATAAGCGTCCGGATTAGTCTCCCGCTCCTTGACAGCGGCAGCTCTAGCCTTCAGCTCAGTGTGGATGTTGCCTGTAATCCATGGCTTCTGGTTGGGATATGTACCAACGGTCACTGTGTGTCTGTCTGTGTGTGTGCATATATGTGTGTGTGTGTTCATGCAAATCCCAGTGGTTATCAGATACAGTATAGAAGGAGAGAGCAAATGCCAGCACTACCCCTCCTCTCCTCTTCCCCCTATCCAAAACAGCAGGGAACCAAAGCAGAACAGCTTTCTGCACTGAATTCCAATTTCTGCACTCCACAGAAAATTGTAGAATAAACCATTCATCGTATTGAGTCAAAGTATAGATTTGCTCAGAACTCATTCTGCTTTTAACAGCAAGTCCAGCAAATCCATTGTCTATTTATGGAAGCATTTCTAAAAGGACCATAAAGATCCGCTATAGTCTACTCTCAGGGCCATAGTTATTTGTTCCTGTAGTACCAACCCCTGAGATAGACTTAAGGTAGCTAGGTAGTCTAAATACTCCAGTACAACTAGCAGAAGCTGGTTGAATGTCCGACAGCCCATTACATCAGTGAGACAAGGGACATGCAGTGATCAATGGAAAGCGAGCAGAGATCATTACTTGAGATTAGAAAAGTTGAGTGAGTGTGTGTGTGAGAAACCGAAAGTGTGTGTGATGTGCGTGTAATATGTAAGTGAGGTGTGTGTGTATGGAAGTCTGGGGGCTTGGTGACAGGGTCGCTGGACCCTGACGGTAGGGATGAGCTATCGACCCACAGAAAAAGAGGTGGGAGAGAGAGAGAGAGAGAGAGAGAGAGAAGCAGATGAGGTCAGGAGACATACAGGAACAAGAGATGAAAGAGAGTAATATAATAATAATAATAATAATAATAATAATAATAATAATAATAATAATAATAAGGATACACTCCACTGACACCTTCACGGTGCAACATAAATAGTGTGTTTGAGAACATGAGAATCAGTGCGAGAAACTTGTGTTGGTTATTGTTGTCTGTGCTCCAGTGTGCATGTTTCAGGGTTTCCGTTAGCTGGTAACAGACAGCTTTTGGCAGATAAAAAAATTTGAAAAGCCAATAAATAAAATTGCCGCTGGCCAATTGTCCGGGAGAAGAAGAAAAAATCCCATTGTGAAATAATATTTTTAGACTACTCATTGATGGAAATACCAGTCCATGGAAATACATTTGACTGTTCATGCTTATTGGTCTATAGGTTTATTTGCTTAATTTAGTGGAATTAAATTGGCGCGTGTGTACAGTATATTCGCTATGTATTTTATTTATCACACACATACAGCATACAGATACAGAGCCTTTGAGCAGAAAATCTGTCAGACATGGCGAGAGCTGCTGCTACAGCATCTCAAACAGAAAATGCATCGGAAGGCAGGCTTCATCAGCGCGTCACACACAACTTTGCAATGAGCTGGAAGCAGTATTCATTTTAAAAACATATACTTTAATTGTTTGAAACCTGAACGTTTTACTACATATTATGAGGCATGTCTTACCTTGCTTCAAAGTTGCCTAGCCAAAATCTGACCATATCCGTGGAGGCAATTATTTTATATAAACTTTATTTCATTGTCCAGTAGCCAAAGGCACAATCCTTATCATATTAGCAACCCATGCTAATTGATGCATCTTTAGATCTCCCCTCTTTCTAAATTTCTAACAGATATTTTTATATTTGTCATATGAAACCGCTTGCATGTGTGGCTTGCTTTTGACAATGTATTTCCCCGCTAATTGCACTTATAATGTGAAGAAATATTAGTTTATCAACATTTTAAGCTAAACATTCTGATCTGTTGCATCAGACTCATTGCTTTTTAACAGTTTATTTTAATTTTTATGTAGCCTAGGCCTACTGGTTGGATGAATTTAGGATCTATCGTCCCACAACTGTCCCAGAGTCTGTTTGGAATAGGCTATTTCTTTCTCAACAAGCTGACCAATAGAATAGGCCTAGGTAAACTGTTCTACTATGGGGGATAGTAGATTGACATAAGCTAGTGATTTTGCTGTTCATTACTCGTCTTGTTGGCTGAGGAAAAGTCAATGTGGACAGTTATTCTAACATCTTCAAAGTGAGCATCAGAACACGGTAAGAAGGGCCGCACATCGTTGCATCCTCGACTCGTATGTTCTGTTCATATGAATTACCATAATCAAAATGTGATTTCTATCTTTCTGAGCACTGTGGGTGGACGCCCAAATCAGGTTACGCCACCAATGCATACGGGTCCGGTAAATTTCTCAAATGTCCGGTAAATTAAAATGCTGCCGGTCAAATGTCTGTCACCACATTTTCCTAAAGGAAGCCCTGCTGTGTGTGTGTGTGATCATGAGAATCAGTGTGAGAAACTTCTGTTGGTTGTTGTTGTCTGTGCTCCAGTATGTATGTACAGTGGGGAAAAAAAGTATTTAGTCAGCCACCAATTGTGCAAGTTCTCCCACTTAAAAAGATGAGAGAGGCCTGTAATTTTCATCATAGGTACACGTCAACTATGACAGACAAATTGAGAGAAAAAAAATCCAGAAAATCACATTGTAGGATTTTTTATGAATTTATTTGCAAATTATGGTGGAAAATAAGTATTTGGTCACCTACAAACAAGCAAGATTTCTGGCTCTCACAGACCTGTAACTTCTTCTTTAAGAGGCTCCTCTGTCCTCCACTTGTTACCTGTATTAATGGCACCTGTTTGAACTTGTTATCAGTATAAAATACACCTGTTCACAACCTCAAACAGTCACACTCCAAACTCCACTATGGCCAAGACCAAAGAGCTGTCAAAGGACACCAGAAACAAAATTGTAGACCTGCACCAGGCTGGGAAGACTGAATCTGCAATAGGTAAGCAGCTTGGTTTGAAGAAATCAACTGTGGGAGCAATTATTAGGAAATGGAAGACATACAAGACCACTGATAATCTCCCTCGATCTGGGGCTCCACGCAAGATCTCACCCCATGGGGTCAAAATGATCACAAGAACGGTGAGCAAAAATCCCAGAACCACACGGGGGACCTAGTGAATGACCTGCAGAGAGCTGGGACCAAAGTAACAAAGCCTACCATCAGTAACACACTACGCCGCCAGGGACTCAAATCCTGCAGTGCAAGACGTGTCCCCCTGCTTAAGCCAGTACATGTCCAGGCCCGTCTGAAGTTTGCTAGAGTGCATTTGGATGATCCAGAAGAGGATTGGGAGAATGTCATATGAAACCAAAATATAACTTTTTGGTAAAAACTCAACTCGTCGTGTTTGGAGGACAAAGAATGCTGAGTTGCATCCAAAGAACACCATACCTACTGTGAAGCATGGGGGTGGAAACATCATGCTTTGGGGCTGTTTTTCTGCAAAAGGACCAGGACGACTGATCCGTGTAAAGGAAAGAATGAATGGGGCCATGTATCGTGAGATTTTGAGTGAAAACCTCCTTCCGTCAGCAAGGGCATTGAAGATGAAACGTGGCTGGGTCTTTCAGCATGACAATGATCCCAAACACACCACCCGGGCAACGAAGGAGTGGCTTCGCATGCAAGCATTTCAAGGTCCTGGAGTGGCCTAGCCAGTCTCCAGATCTCAACCCCATAGAAAATCTTTGGAGGGAGTTGAAAGTCTGTGTTGCCCAGCGACAGCCCCAAAACATCACTGCTCTAGAGGAGATCTGCATGGAGGAATGGGCCAAAATACCAGCAACAGTGTGTGACAACCTTGTGAAGACTTACAGAAAACGTTTGACCTGTGTCATTGCCAACAAAGGGTATATAACAAAGTATTGAGAAACTTTTTGTTATTGACCAAATACTTATTTTCCACCATAATTTGCAAATAAATTCATAGAAAATCCTACAATGTGATTTTCAGGATTTTTTTCCTCATTTTGTCTGTCATAGTTGACGTGTACCTATGATGAAAATTACAGGCCTCTCTCATCTTTTTAAGTGGGAGAACATGCACAATTGGTGGCTGACTAAATACATTTTTTCCCCACTGTATGTATGTATGTACAGTGGGGAGAACAAGTATTTGATACACTGCCGATTTTGCAGGTTTTCCTACTTACAAAGCATGTAGAGGTCTGTAATTTTTATCATAGGTACACTTCAACTGTGAGTGACGGAATCTAAAACAAAAATCCAGAAAATCACATTGTATGATTTTTAAGTAATTCATTTGCATTTTATTGCATGACATAAGTATTTGATACATCAGAAAAGCAGAACTTAATATTTGGTACAGATTTACAGAGATCATACGTTTCCTGTAGGTCTTGACCAGGTTTGCACACACTGCAGCAGGGATTTTGGCCCACTCCTCCATACAGACCTTCTCCAGATCCTTCAGGTTTCGGGGCTGTCGCTGGGCAATACAGACTTTCAGCTCCCTCCAAAGATGTTCTATTGGGTTCAGGTCTGGAGACTGGCTAGGCCACTCCAGGACCTTGAGATGCTTCTTACGGAGCCACTCCTTAGTTGCCCTGGCTGTGTGTTTCGGGTCGTTGTCATGCTGGAAGACCCAGCCACGACCCATCTTCAATGCTCTTACTGAGGGAAGGAGGTTGTTGGCCAAGATCTCGCGATACATGGCCCCATCCATCCTCCCCTCAATATGGTGCAGTCGTCCTGTCCCCTTTGCAGAAAAGCATCCCCAAAGAATGATTTTTCACCTCCATGCTTCACGGTTGGGATGGTGTTCTTGGGGTTGTACTCATCCTTCTTCTTCCTCCAAACACGGCGAGTGGAGTTCTATTTTTGTCTCATCAGACCACATGACCTTCTCCCATTCCTCCTCTGGATCATCCAGATGGTCATTGGCAAACTTCAGACGGGCCTGGACATGCGCTGGCTTGAGCAGGGGGACCTTGCGTGCGCTGCAGGATTTTAATCCATGACGGCGTAGTGTGTTACTAATGGTTTTCTTTGAGACTGTGGTCCCAGCTCTCTCCAGGTCATTGACCAGGTCCTGCCGTGTAGTTCTGGGCTGATCCCTCACCTTCCTCATGATCATTGATGCCCCACGAGGTGAGATATTGCATGGAGCCCCAGACCGAGGGTGATTGACCGTCATCTTGAACTTCTTCCATTTTCTAATAATTGCACCAACAGTTGTTGCCTTCTCACCAAGCTGCTTGCCTATTGTCCTGTAGCCCATCCCAGCCTTGTGCAGGTCTACAATTTTATCCCTGATGTCCTTACACAGCTCTCTGGTCTTGGCCATTGTGGAGAGGTTGGAGTCTGTTTGATTGAGTGTGTGGACAGGTGTCTTTTATACAGATAAAGAGTTCAAACAGGTGCAGTTAATACAGGTAATGAGTGGAGAACAGGAGGGCTTCTTAAAGAAAAACTAACAGGTCTGTGAGAGCCAGAATTCTTACTGGTTGGTAGGTGATCAAATACTTATGTCATGCAATAAAATGCAAATTAATTACTTAAAAATCATACAATGTGATTTTCTGGATTTTTGTTTTAGATTCCGTCTCTCACAGTTGAAGTGTACCTATGATAAAAATTACAGACCTCTACATGGTTTGTAAGTAGGAAAACCTGCAAAATCGGCAGTGTATCAAATACTTGTTCTCTCCACTGTATGTACAGTACCAGTCAAAAGTTTGGACACACCTACTCATTCAACAATTTTTCTTTATTTTTACTATTTTCCACATTGTAGAATAATAGTGAAGACATCAAAACTATGAAATAACACATATGGAATCATGTAGTAAGCAAAAAAGTGTTAAACAAATCAAAATATATTTTATATTTGAGATTCTTCAAAGTAGCCACCTGTTGCCTTGATGACAGCTTTGCACACTGTTAGTATTCTCTCAACCAGCTTCATGAGGAATGCTTTTCCAACAGTCTTGAAGGAGTTCCCACATATGCTGAGCACTTGTTGGCTGCTTTTCCTTCACTCTGCGGTCCAACTCATCGCAAACCATCTCAATTGAGTTGAGGTCGGGTGATTGTGGAGGCCAGGTCATCTGATGCAGCACTCCATCACTCTCCATCTTGGTCAAATAGCCCTTACACAGCCTGGAGGTGTGTTGGGTCCTTGTCCTGTTGAAAAACAAATGTCCCACTAAGCGCAAACCAAATGGAATGGCGTATTGCTGCAGAATGCTGTGGTAGCCATGCTGGTTAAGTGTGCTTTGAATTCTAAATAAATCACTGACAGTGTCACCAGCAAAGCACCCCCACACCAACACCCCTACTCCTCCATGCGTCACGGTGGGAACCACACATGCAGAGATAATCGGTTCACCTACGCTGCATCTCACAAAGACACGGCGGTTGGAACAAAAAATCTCAAATTTGGACTCATCAGACCAAAGGACAGATTTCCACTGGTCTAATGTCCATTGCTCGTGTTTCTTGGCCCAAGCAAGTCTCTTCTTCTTACTGGTGTCCTTTAGTAGTGGTTTCCTTGTAGCAATTCGACTATGAAGGCCTGATTCACGCAGTCTCCTCTGAACAGTTGATGTTGAGATGTGTCTGTTACTTGAACTCTGTGAAGCATTTATTTGGGCTGCAATTTCTGAGGCTGGTAACTCTAATGAACTTATCCTCTGCAGCAGAGGTAACTCTGGGTCTTCCTTTCCTGTGGCGGTCCTCATGAGAGCCAGTTTCATCATAGCGCTTGATGGTTTTTGCGACTGCACTTGAAGAAACTTTCAAAGTTCTTGAAATGTTCCGGATTGACTGACCTTCATGTCTTAAAGTAATGATGGACTGTCGTTTCTCTTTGCTTATTTGAGCTGTTCTTGCCATAATATGGACTTGGTCTTTTACCAAATGGGGCTATCGTCTGTATACCACCCCTACCTTGTCACAACACAACTGATTGGCTCAAACGCATTAAGAAGGAAAGAAATTCCACAAAGTAACTTTTAACAAGGCACACCTTTTAATTGAAATGCATTCCAGGTGACTACCTCATGAAGTTGGTTGAGAGAATGCCAAGAGTGTGCAAAGCTGTCATCAAGGCAAAGAGTGGCTACTTTGAAGAATCTCAAATATACAATATATTTTGATTTGCTTAACACTTTTTTGGTTACTACATGATTCTGTGTGTTATTTCATAGTTTTATTGTCTTCATTATTAGAAAATAGTAACAATAAAGAAAAACCCTGGAATGATTAGGTGTGTCCAAACTTTTGACTGGTACTGTATGTATGTGTGTGTGTGTGTGTGTGTGTGTGTGTGTGTGTATTAATATTTCAGCAGTGGTATTTCTCTGACTCCACAAAGGTGCTCTAACAGAGACTAAAGGCTTTACTGCACTCACTCACTCCATCACCCCGACTCACTAGTGTGTGTGTGTTTATTTATTTTTGATTTAACCTTTATTTAACTAGGAAAGTCAGTTAAGAACAAATTCTTATTTACAATGACGGACTACCCCGGCCAAACCCGGACGACGCTGGGCCAATTGTGCGCCGCCCTATGGGACTCTCAATCACGGCCGGATTGTGATACAGCCTGGAATCGAACAAGGGTCTGAAGTGACGCCTCTAGCACTGAGATGCAGTGCCTTAGACCGCTGCGCCACTCGAGTGTGTGTGTGTGTGTGCGCGCGCAAGAGCCCCTCTAGTACATGGAGCCTATCACAACCTCAGCCTACGAACACACATGAATGCACCACAGTACTCTTACCCAGACAGTTCTCTCTCTTCTGTGACTAAAATAAAACCTGAGTGAAAGGTTCAAACAGGAGAGAGAAGTTTTTCTCAGCAACAATACACCAGACATTAGAGTATGTGTATGTGTGTGTATGAGAGAGAGAGGGAGGGGAGAGTGAGAAAGAGAGAGAGAGCGAGAGAGAGTGAGAACGAGAGAGAGAGAGCGAGAGAGAGTGAGTGAGAGAGCCTCAGTGTTGAAATTAAGGCAAGGACATTGCTGAGAGGTAAAGGGAGGAGAGGGATGGGTTGAAAGGAGGAGTAACCCTGAGATGGAGGGAGGGAGGATGAGGGACTCACTGGGTGTTTGGCAGAGATTCTTCCAGTCACTGCACTGGTCTGGTACCATGTGGACGAGATGAAGTTCTGAGAGCGAGAGAGCGAGACAGAGAGAGAGCAACGAAAGAGAGGGAGGAGATAAAGAGAGAGAGAGAAGTGAGAGAGGAAGAAAGAGAGCAGTTTAGCATGACAAGCAACCAAACATCAACATTTTTGTACAGGTCATTAGGAAATGCCAGAGGACAGACTCAAAGCTACATTTCCTTACAGAGCATTTGCAATAAACTAGAGCTTCAAAAGACAATTAACTAGTACTGCCCTCTAGTGTTTGTTCTAGGGAATGAAGGAGATTAAATAGAAAGGTTCCTCTATTTAAATGTTTTTACTCCTGGGCCCCTATTCACAAAGCATCTCTAAAGAAGACCAGCTCCTTTAGAGATGCTTTAGTCCCAGCCTGAGGGTGTGTGCTCACCTTGCTCATCATGCAAGACAGAATCCCATCGACGAAGGTGGACTTGATCTTATGAACCTGGGGGGGGGGGGGGTAAAAATAACAACACACATGTTGTTGTTATTATAGTCATATAGTAATGCTGTGTGAGCAGATACCAATGAATCAATCGATCAATCAATCAGTCAAACATACTGTGTTCATCACTGACCTGTCTGTATTCCAGAATGATCTTCGGCAGAGGGTGCAGGTCCTGGAGCTGCAACAACTACACACAGAGAAGAGAGGCGTTACTACTTCATACTACTGAAGGGCAATGCGAGTTGTGTGTGTGTGTGTGTGTGTGTGTGTGTGTGTGTCTCTCACCACAGCCTCGGATGTAGACTGCTGTTGTTTGTTGAGGGTCTTGGGGAGCTTCTTGTTTTCACAGCGCTCCTGCAGACGCAGCTTCTCAAACAGAACCTGTAGAGAGAGCAGGATTAGGACAGCACACACACACCTTTGCACACACAGACACACACCTATACACACACACACCTATACACACACACATACACTGACCGTCCTGAGCTGGGTGCTGCTGGACACTAGAAACATCTGGCCTGCTGCCTGGTGGGCCTGGTGCTCAAGCTGCTTCATCTTAGTCTGACAGAGAGAGGGGGAGAGAGTGGAGTGGGGAGAGAGGGGGGGAGAGAGAGAGGGGGGAGGGGGAGAGAGGGGAGGAAGAGAGAGAGAGCAGGAAGAGAGAAGAAAGAGAGAGAGGGGAGGGGGGAGAGTGGGAGAGACGGGAGGAAGAGAGAGGGGGGAGAGAGAGGGGTTGCTGAGAGGACAGGGAGATAATTGTCAGTACAGGGACTTATCACTGCTCTCTCCTAAACCTCGGGCAAAGCTGGCCTAATCTGACTGCTATACACACTCTTCACTGTCTGTGTCCCAGTGTGTGTGTATGTGTGTCCCAGTGTGTATGTATGTGTGTGTTCTCCTATGTTTGATGTATTTCATCTCTGTTCTCGAAATCAAACAAAACAATAACAACATCCACCTAAGGGTTTCCCTCTGGCTTTCAGACACAGTGCAATAGTGTGTGTGTTGCTTCTCTGTTCTCTTTCTCTGTTTCAAAGCTTATGGTAATCACAGTTATTTTATCTCAGAGAGAGATGCACCATGTTCTGTTGTGAGATTGTCCTTTCATGTTAAGAGAGAGACTGATTCTGAAGCAGACAGACAAATCCATGAAGACTCAATTGCCATCCAAGACCTCTACACCAGGCGGTGTCAGAGGAAGGCCCTAAAAATTGCCAAAGACTCCAGCCACCCTAGTCATAGACTGTTCTCTCTGCTATCGCACGGCAAGCGGTACCGGAGCGCCAAGTCTAGGTCCAAAAGGCTTCTTAACAGCTTCTACCCCCAAACCATAAGACTGCTGAACAGCTAATCAAATGGCCCCCCGGACTATTTGCATTGACCCCCCACCCCTTTTTTACGCTGCTGCTACTCGCTGTTTATTATCTATGCATGGTCACTTTACCCCTACCTACATGTACATATTACCTCAATTACCTGGACTAACCTGTACCCCCGCACATTGACTCGGTACCAGTGCCCCCTGTATATAGCCTCATTATTGTTATTTTATTGTTACTCTTTAATTTTTTTTTTTACTTTCTTTGGTTAATATTTTCTTAACTCTTATTTTTCTTTAAACTGCATTGTTGGTTAAGGGCTTGTAAGTAAGCATTTCACGGTAAGGTATACACACCTGTTGTTTTCGGCGAATGTGATAAATACAATATGATTTGATATACTGTCAGATATCTGAATGAACATTCTCCTAACGCTCCTCCTGCAGTGGGGAATGTACATCTAAAACAACACTTCCGTCATGTCACTCTCTCTATCTCCATCTTTACTCTCTTTTTTATTTGTCCCTGCCTCTCTTTTCACCACCCCTCTCGTCCTCCATTCTGTTTCCCTCCTCCCACTCTGTTTTCTCCCTTTCTCCCTCTTGTCAGTCTTCGGTATGTCTCTCCCTCGCCCCTCTCTTCTCTCTCTCTCTCCAGCCCTCTGTCTCTTTCTGCTTGCCTGCCTGTCAGTCGTTTAAAAGCACTGTCTGTTTCAGTTAGGCTTTTAATGTGCTCACGCTGTGTAGGTGTCACACACACTGAAAAACAAACACTTCGGTTCAGAATATGATTATGTTAGGACTTCTCTCTCCCTTGCAACTTGTTATCCCTCCATCCTTCTCTCTCTCCCTTCCTCCCTCTCTCCTCTGCATCCTCATCATGTCTTGTGTGTGGGTCGTCGTCGTGAGAAACAGAAGACAAGTTTGGTTATTATTCTTCTAGATTATCACAGCAACTTTTAATCCGTGTGTGTGCGTGCGTTAGTGAGTGTGCGTGTGTGTGTAAGACAGTGATGCTCATTCCTACTGCAACACTCCACCCTAAAGGAAACAAACAGACAGACTCTCTATTCTATTTATAGAGCACAGCAAGACACAGGACACACTCTCCAAACATCCCCCTACTGGAGGCATCATGGTGTGTCTGAGTGTGTGTATACACTACTTAAACCCTCTCTGTTTCCTCCCTTTTACAGTGTTGTAATTATAGTTCTTACCCCCAGCATCTCTGATGTTGTCTTTAGGGACTCCTTGTTCACATGGATCCTGTGGCTCTCCATCGCTTAGAGAACCAGAGTAGCATAATGTAAATAGGAGCATGCATACAGTGGGGGAAAAAAGTATTTAGTCAGCCACCAATTGTGCAAGTTCTCCCACTTCAAAAAGATGAGAGAGGCCTGCAATTTTCATCATAGGTACACGTCAACTATGACAGACAAATTGAGAAAAACAATTCCAGAAAATCACATTGTAGGATTTTTAATGAATTTATTTGCAAATTATGGTGGAAAATAAGTATTTGGTCACCTACAAACAAGCAAGATTTCTGGCTCTCACAGACCTGTAACTTCTTCTTTAAGAGGCTCCCCTGTCCTCCACTCGTTACCTGTATTAATGGCACCTGTTTGAACTTGTTATCAGTATAAAAGACACCTGTCCACAACCTCAAACAGTCACACTCCAAACTCCACTATGGCCAAGACCAAAGAGCTGTCAAAGGACACCAGAAATAAAATTGTAGACCTGCACCAGGCTGGGAAGACTGAATCTGCAATAGGTAAGCAGCTTGGTTTGAAGAAATCAACTGTGGGAGCAATTATTAGGAAATGGAAGACATACAAGACCACTGATAATCTCCCTCGATCTGGGGCTCCACGCAAGATCTCACCCCGTGGGGTCAAAATGATCACAAGAACGGTGAGCAAAAATCCCAGAACCACACGGGGGGACCTAGTGAATGACCTGCAGAGAGCTGGGACCAAAGTAACAAAGCCTACCATCAGTAACACACTACGCCGCCAGGGACTCAAATCCTGCAGTGCCAGACGTGTCCCCCTGCTTAAGTCAGTACATGTCCAGGCCCGTCTGAAGTTTGCTAGAGTGCATTTGGATGATCCAGAAGAGGATTGGGAGAATGTCATATGGTCAGATGAAACCAAAATAGAACTTTTTGGTAAAAACTCAACTCGTCATGTTTGGAGGACAAAGAATGCTGAGTTGCATCCAAAGAACACCATACCTACTGTGAAGCATGGGGGTGGAAACATCATGCTTTGGGGCTGTTTTTCTGCAAAGGGACCAGGACGACTGATCCGTGTAAAGGAAAGAATGAATGGGGTCATGTATCGTGAGATTTTGAGTGAAAACCTCCTTCCATCAGCAAGGGCATTGAAGATGAAACGTGGCTGGGTCTTTCAGCATGACAATGATCCCAAACACACCGCCCGGGCAAAGAAGGAGTGGCTTCGTAAGAAGTATTTCAAGGTCCTGGAGTGGCCTAGCCAGTCTCCAGATCTCAACCCCATAGAAAATCTTTGGAGGGAGTTGAATGTCTGTGTTGCCCAGCGACAGCCCCAAAACATCACTGCTCTAGAGGAGATCTGCATGGAGGAATGGGCCAAAATACCAGCAACAGTGTGTGAAAACCTTGCCAACAAAGGGTATATACCAAAGTATTGAGAAACTTTTGTTATTGACCAAATACTTATTTTCCACCATAATTTGCTAATACATTCATTAAAAATCCTACAATGTGATTTTCTGGAGAAAAAAAATCGTGTACCTTATGATGAAAATTACAGGCCTCTCTCATCTTTTTAAGTGGGAGAACTTGCACAATTGGTGGCTGACTAAATACTTTTTTCCCCCACTGTATAGGCCTAGAGAGAATGTCAATTGTATTTCCTTGATTCCTCATGTCCTTCCTGCTTGTCTCCTTTCACCTCTAGTTATAGTAGCTCAGTATGGTCAGGTCATAGGATCATGATGACCTCTCAACATGGTGTCCTTACCTGCCAGTACAGGGATCATTGTCAGCTCCATATTAGAGTACAGGTCCCACAGACCCTGGCTCTGGATACACAGAGAGACAAGTCAGGTAGGATGTTTGTGTGTGTGTGGGTTGGTTCTTCTATCCTTGTGGGGACCTAAAATCCCCAAAAGTCCCAACAAGCATAGTAAAACAAGGAAAATTCTCCCTTGTGGGGACATTTCCCATGTCCCCATGACGACAAAGGCTTTTTTAAGCTTAGGGGTTAGGTTTAGGGTTACAATTAGAGTTAGGGTAAGGGGCTAGTGGTTAGGTTTAAGGTTTGGGTTACGGGTAAGGGAAACTAGGATTTTGAATGGAAATCCCCACGAGGATATTGAACAAAACATGTGTGTGTGTATCTGTGTGTGTGTATGTATCAGTGCGTATTACAAGAAAGAGGACCATATGGCTGAGACGTTTTATGGTCTCATGGATCCTCAGGGAGGGACTGACTTGTAGTTTAGAGCGTAGCTCCACATTCAGCCTGTAGAGCAGAGACAGACTGGAGATAACCTGGGACACCTGACAGAGAGGGGGGGGTGAGATATATGAAACAGAAATTAGAGAGTAACACTGTATATTGAGCTACTGGATGTGCAGGCTTTTGTTCCAGCCTAGCACTAACACACCATATTTAACTCCTCAACTGCACATCAGGAATTTGCTAAGTCTATGAATCACGGGATGAGGGTAGAGCTCTGCTACCCGAACCGAGCCTGACGGGCCCCCGGCACTCTACAGTACATCAGGTTAGGGCCGGATACGGCCTGTTTTTTATCAATAACTAGGATACGGGCCAGGCTCGGGTATCATTATCAAGAATTACTAAATTGATCACTTACATTTTGAGGCAGAGCCATTTGCTCTTACTCTGTTGCACAGTGTCTCTGTACAGTCATATCTTACTAAGATCCTAACATGGTGTTAGAAGTGCTTCAACCTCGACAGGAGAGATTAGATTAAAACAATATTGTTCTGTGAGTTTTGTCAGAGTTTAGAGTGACGAAAAGTAGCTAACTAACAGCTCTTTCACGTCTCGTCGTCATTGAGCAGGCTGCCCAGCGGAGCCGTTGCTATGGATACTCACACACGCAGAGCGGAAGGGGCCGCGCAAGGAGCGAGGGACGGACAGAGGAGCAGCTAATGGATATACTAACAGAGAAAGTTATTTCTGATTTCGGGCAGGGCCGGGCCTTCAATTTGGCAGAATGAATGGGGCCCGGGTTGGGTAGGGCCTGAACGTCACGGGCAGAGCTCGGGCCTAAATTTCATGCCCGTGCAGGGCTCTAGATGAAGGACAAAAATGAGAGATCAGTTGAATTAGGTGTGGTGATGCTGGGCTGGAAATAAAGCCTGCACACCCTATCGATCTTCAGGACCAGGATTGGTGGTGTCTTCTGCTTCAATGGCAGAATTGATGACCGGTGTGCTAGAGAGACTAGTTGTATTGTTTGGTGCAACAGACCTTCCTTGCCCCCAGGGCAGGTGTTGGGGTTCTGGGGGGTGTCCTACAGTGTTTGGTGAGCAGGTTAGTGAAGCAGGAAGAGGGGTCAGCTGGGTCCAACAGCCAGGCTGCTACCTGGGGGTCCTGGACACGACAAGATGAGACTGGGGGGAATGAACACAACAGAATAATGGATTACTGACTAGCATCCTGTCCAGGTGGTGTACTTGTAAATCAAGCTGCTTCACGCTACAGAAACAGGAGATAGGCTCCTGGCCTATGGGCCGTTCTAGCTTGGACAAGACTTAATTGTCCAATACTTACAACAGTATTTCAGACCAGTGTTCTTTAAACAGGTAAAACATTTATTCTATATGCCAGTATTAGACTAGCCATCAAATAATATAGTAGCAAACAGGAGGAGAGAGTATGGCTTTATAGGGGAAAAGAACGCCAAGACAAACAGCCACAACCCCAACAGATCTCCGTTGGGGGAGTTCTTAACAGCCTTATCAAAGGGCCTTATCAAAGTTACTTTGTTTCCAGTGTAGGTCTGATCTGTAGTGCTGCAGTGCTGTACGGAGCAGGTCTTTGGCCTTGTAACACACCACCAGTTGAGACCCTGACACTATCTGCAGCAGCATCTCTCTACAGGACACACACACACAGGGAGGGACGCAAATCATCATTGGGATTTTTTCCCAGACTTGTTCTATGTGGTGCACCTATCCTCCCTCCCTCCCTCCCTCCCTCCCACACATATACCCTACCTGTTGAAGAGGTCTAGGTTGTGGTCTTGGTGGCTCTGGGCCCATGCAGGTTTCTGTTCCAGTCTGAGGTAGACCAGACTGTCTCCTGGTGCCACTCCCTCCTCTGGTCCTGGTACTGGTCCAGTCTGGTCCAGATCTCTTTTCAACATCACCAGCACCCCACACACTGACGGACTGAGCTTCTACAGGACACATAGACAAGAGAGCAGTTTATGTCAGTGAATATGGCCAACCAGCATAATTATGTATTTGTTGCAGCTATAGGACCCCACACACTGACAGACTGAGGTTCTATAGGCCACACAGAGAGTAGGCATAACAACATAAATACTGTGTGTCCAAAATGGCACCCTATTCACTATATAGTGCCTATTCCCTATAAGCCCAGGTCAAAAGTAGTGCACTACGTAGGGAATTAGGGTGCCATTTGGGACACACAAAGCCTTGCTTTCCAGGCTTACATCAGTAGCATCACTACAGGCATACACTGCACCAATATCATGTCTTACATAATTGGCTGCAGACCTGGGATAACTATAGTTTTAAATATGCTTTGTAGAAATATATATATATTTTTTTTATACAGATCTCAGGAAGGAATTACTTTTCAGAAACTATTGGTTTGGATGCCTTCAACTAAAGGCAGGGCTGTATCAGGAACTGTCAGATACACACACAATTTCCTATACTATTCCAATCTGACAGTAGATAATATTTGATCTACACAATACATTACTATCTGAACATTCTGTAAATGATCATGAATATGCCCCAGGTGTAGATAATCAAGTCAAACTAATTAACCAATTATATTTTGTACAGATGAGCAGTATAAATTTTGTACAGATGAGCAGTATGACACGCCACTATTGTATGACTCTTTCAACATGCCACTGATAAGGACAAAAGCTGCAATTCATTTTATGATACCTGAAAATACTGCAGAGTAATTCAAAGCCATTTGCTAATCTTGCAAACAGGAAGTTGGATGCTCAGCAAAAACAACTTCAAACCTTTGTCCATCTGAGTTTTCTTGTTTCAAACACACACTTTACCAGCTTTAAAGGGATAGTTTAATCAGAATACAAATTAACATGATTTTCCACTTATGTTGGCTGTAGTTGATTCAAGAAAGCAGTTTTGGGATATTTAGTCCCCTTAGACACTTAATAGCCATATTTTAACAGTTACTGTTAGTATTCTCAGTAAAATGTAACTGTTCTTGTGCCTGTGTTATAACACTGTAATTACTTTTAGAGCAACATTTTATTAGCATGATGTTACATAATACTTTGGTAATTGCATTTAAATTGCATAGCAATGAGCAGAGAGTTTTTGTAACTACTGTACACAAGATGAATAGTGACTGTACCTTATTCCACTTGTGTAATAACCCCATTATTATGCAATTATAAAGCTATTTCTATGTAACAATGTAGTAATCACAAAATTACTACATACAGTACCAGTCAAAAGTTTGGACACACCTAATCATTCAAGGGTTTTCTTTATTTTTACTATTTTCTACATTGTAGAATAATAGTGAAGACATCAAAACTATGAAATAACACATATGGAACCAAATATATTTTAGATTTTAGATTCTTCAAAGCAGCCACCCTTTGCCTTGATGACAGCTTTGCACACTCTTGGCATCATCCGTTCACCTACTCTGCGTCTCACAAAGACATGGCGGTTGGAACCACAAATCTCCAATTTGGACTCACCAGACCAAAGGACAGATTTCCACCGGTCTAATGTCCATTGCTCGTGTTTCTTGGCCCAAGCAAGTCTCTTCTTATAATTGGTGTCCTTTAGTAGTGGTTTCTTTGCAGCAATTTGACCATGAAGGCCTGATTCACGCAGTCTCCTCTGAACAGTTGATGTTGAGATGAACTCTGTGAAGCATTTATTTGGGCTGCAATCTGAGGTGCAGTTAACTCTAATTAACTTATTCTCTGCAGCAGAGGTAACTCTGGGTCTTCCTTCCCTGTGGCGGTCCTCATGAGAGCCAGTTTCATCATAGCGCTTGATGGTTTTTGCGACTGCACTTGAAGAAACGTTCAAAGTTCTTGAAATTTTCCGGATTGACTGACCTTCATGTCTTAAAGTAATGATGGACTGTCAAATCTCTTTGCTTATTTGAGCTGTTCTTGCCATAATATGGACTTGGTCTTTTACCTAATAGGGCTATCTTCTGTATACCACCCCTACCTTGTCACAACACAACTGATTGACTCAAACACATTAAGGAAAGAAATTCCACAAATTAACTTTTAACAAGGCACACCTGTTAATTGAAATGCATTCCAGGTGACTACCTTATGAAGCTGGTTGAGAGAATGCCAAGAGTGTGCAAAGCCGTCATCAAGGCAAAGGGTGGCTACTTTGAAGAATCTCAAATATAAAATATATTTTGATTTGTTTAACACTTTTTTGGTTACTACATGATTCCATATGTGTTATTTCATAGTTTTGATGTCTTCACTATTATTCTACAATGTAGAAAATAGTAAAAATTAAGAAAAACCCTTGAATGAGTAGGTGTGTCCAAACTTTTGACTGGTACTGTATGTATAATAACTTAATGTCAAGTGTTGTTACATAGGTATTGTACTACCCTATGTCTCATTTTGAAAATGCAAAAGTGTTCTACTCTAATGTTGAGATGAGTCCATGTCCCTCACAAACAAACGTCTACATCTAGCTAAATGCCTGTTTGGTTTACGTTTGTATTACTTTCTATTATTTTGATCGATAAATGTTCATGTTTAAAAAAAAAATCTTCAATCATTCAGTATTTAATTCTAAGCTGTATGTGATAATGACCATATATATTTTGACTAATTAAACTAACTGTTGTAGTTTTTGGTTCTTCATCAAATCAATATTTTGTTGGTTTTCAAATAACTTACATATCAAATACCTTCAAATATTATTAGTTTTTCTGAGAGATATTCAAAATACTTTCAAATATTATATGTTTTTCTGAGACCTGTATTTGAATATCAAAGGAAACAATTGCCTGAGGTTATAAACATTGCTTTGACTTTCTGGAGGGTCAAAAGAAAACTCTTGCCCACCTGTTCTGAGTCCATCTGAGTGGTTCCATCCTGGTACACCATGGTTAGAACCAGCGCACTGGCCTGCCCTGCCTCCTCCAGCACCTTGCCTCTCTCCTCAGGACTCAACTTCCCAGCATCCCTTACTCTGGGGTCAGAGATCATGGCTGTAGTCAGACAGGCTTTGGATTGGTTGGACTGGGCCTGGGGGTCACCGGCACCGCTTCCCACCTCTGGTTCTGTTTCTGGGGTAAGTTGACCCTGGTTAGGCCCAGGTCTGGTCTGCTTCGGCTTGGGTGGTTTGGGGGTTTTGGAGGATCTATGCTGGGGGGTGTCTGAACTAGAATGGTCTCTGGTTGATTCAAGCCCCCTCTCCCCCATTGGGACCCCCTGTCTTGGCCTAACTGGGTTGGCTGGGGGTCGATGTGGGGGGTTAGGGGTTAGAGATACGCCCTTGGTTCCCTCAGTCTTGTGGAGGGTCTTGGTTTTGGTTCGGGGGTCTAGGCTAAAGGCTGGGGTCAGGTCTGGGTGTTTGGGGGTTGGGGTTTGGGGTTTGCACCCCTCCTGGCCCCCTTGCAAGTTCCTTGCTTTCCCTTGAGAGGATCGAGGGGGTTCCCATTTCACCAGCCGCCTGAAGAGGGCGATTTTGGGCAGAGGGGCGCCATGCTTCCTTTTGAGGGAGAAGGTAGGTGTCAGGGGTGGCTGTTGGGCAGAGGGGAGAGGGTGAGAGGGGTGAGGGCTGCTGCTCTCCTCTTCACCACTAGCATGTATAGAGGTCAGGCCGGACCCCAGCCCTGCGGCTCTGCCATGCCCAGCAAGAGAGGGGTTGGTTAGTACAGGATCTACACTCAACCCCCTCTCTCTGGAGCCTCCATCACCAGCCTTCACAACAGAGAGAGAGAGATAGATAAGAGAGAACAAGAGATGCATTATTCCATTCACAGGAAGCGATTCATTCTGCAACTGTACAAGACAACTTAAAATAGACTCTCTCCTGTGCTCTGATTCTATTACCACTACAGTCAATGGCACCCTATTCCCTATATAGTGCACTACCATATGGGCTCTGGTCAAAAGTAGTGCACTATGTAGGGAATAGGATGCCATTTGGGATGCACTTCAGATGAATGGAGAGATAAGTGTGAAGGCTCAAGTCCAGAAGGATGGTGATTAAATTCTCATTTCCTTCCACCTGTGAGCAAGAGAGTGAAACATGTGTTTGTGAGTGAGAGAGATAGACAGATAGAAAAAGAGAGAAAGTGAAAGGGTGAAGAGCCGAAGAGAGGAGTAAGAGAAAGAGTGTGTCTGTCTATTTGCGTTAACACCTCCAACTAACCCTCCAAGTCTCTCTACCCAATTCTACTCTGCAACTCTACTTTTTAATTTTTATGCAAAGTGTGTGCAGAGTTCGAGTCAATGTGTGTGTGTGTGTGAGTGAGTGAACTGAATAGTGCTCTAGGGAATACAGGACTGTAGAGGTAAATAGTGCTCTAGGGAATACAGGACTGTAGAGGTAAATAGTGCTCTAGGGAATACAGGACTGTAGAGGTAAATAGTGCTCTAGGGAATACAGGACTGTAGAGGTAAATAGTGCTCTAGGGAATACAGGTCTGTAGAGGTAAATAGTGCTCTAGGGAATACAGGACTGTAGAGGTAAATAGTGCTCTAGGGAATACAGGACTGTAGAGGTAAATAGTGCTCTAGGGAATACAGGACTGTAGAGGTAAATAGTGCTCTAGGGAATACAGGACTGTAGAGGTAAATAGTGCTCTAGGGAATACAGGACTGTAGAGGTAAATAGTGCTCTAGGGAATACAGGACTGTAGAGGTAAATAGTGCTCTAGGGAATACAGGACTGTAGAGGTAAATAGTGCTCTAGGGAATACAGGACTGTAGAGGTAAATAGTGCTCTAGGGAATACAGGACTGTAGAGGTAAATAGTGTGTGGTCTGTTCTACCAAGAGAACATCAACTGATTCAGCTCTCTGGGGAGAGCTCTGCTCATTTCCTTGTAAACAGAAACGCTTACTTGCTGACACGCTGACACACACAAACGCTGACACACACACACACACACACACACACACACACACAGAGAATAGACTAGAAGGCCCTATCGCCAGGCCTTTTACTTTAGTACCCAACAGGGAGTCATCACTTCTCTGTCCGGTGGTGTGGTGTGGTGCAATACTGCTGAAGTCTTCCATTTCCATGGAAATGAAGGGGAATGAGCATTGGGGGAATTCTCTCTATTTTATTCCCCTCACCCTCCAGAGTGCGTCCAATATGGCGTCCTATTCCCTATATAGTGCACTACTTTTGACCAAGACCCATAGAGCTATGGTCAAAAGTAGTTCCCAAGTTCAACCTTCCCAAGTTCTCCCATGTCACCCCGCTCCTCCGCACACTCCACTGGCTTCCAGTCTAAGCTCGCATCAACTACAAGACCATGTTACTTATCTAAGGAGCAGCAAGAGGAACTGCTACTCCCTACCTTCAGTCGATGCTCAAACCCTACAACCCAACCCGAGTACTCCGTTCTGCCACCTCTGGTCTCTTAGCCCTCTGACCCCTACGGGAGGGCAGCTCCCGCTCAGCCCAGTCCAAGCTCTTCTCTGTCCTGGCACCTCTATGGTGGAAGCAGCTTCCCCCTGAAGGCAGGACAGCAGAGTCCCTGCCCATCCTCTGAAAACATCTGAAACCGTACCCCTTCAAAGAGTATCTTAAACAATCCCACAGCACCTCCCCTCCCCGTAAAAAAATAAATAAAAGCATAGGGTTACATGTCATCAGCATCCCTCGGAGACGAGGCCATACCCCAAACTAGTTAAGAAAATTCCATATTGCATTTGGTCTCTGTTGTTCATTCAGTTAAGCCTATACTTGATTGAACTAACACTTGCACTTTACTTTCTTCCCCCCTTACTAGCACTGACTTTGCTAATTGCTACTTTATTGAGGAAAAATGTGCTTACTATGACTGAGATATCTGGTTGTCCCACCTAGCTATCTTAAAGGGATACTTCAGGATTTTGGCAGTGAAGGAAGCTAGAGGTAGTTTCACAAGCCTATGCTAACTAGCGTTAGTGCTAACAGATACCCATAGACTTCCAGTCATTGCGCTAACTTCCTTCATACTGGACACAGAGACATAAAAATGGTATCCACGAGTTCATCTGACTCTGAGGAAGTAGATAAAGGGCCTCATTGCCAAAATCCCGAAGTATTCCCTTTAATATGAATGCACTAACTATAAGTCGCTCTGGATAAGAATGTCAACTAAATGACTAAAATGTCAAATTTAGGATGCAGCTAAAGGGGTTTCTGGTAGAGGGAGAGGGGTTAGAGGTGTCAGTGGTTTTCTGCACGGTATCTAAATACCAACTATTACAAGCTTACATTTCTCCAGGCCCATCCCTCGCTGTTTACCAAAACAAATGACGTTTGGGAGGCCATTTTGTTGTTGTTTGAATTACGGACATTTAACATTCTACTATGTGCACAGAAGCAGTATGGGTCCTCTGGCTGAAGCGGTAACATACCTGAGTGTTGTTGTGATGATTAGTAGCCAGGGGGGTCTGTCCCAGATGGGTCCCCCGGAGAGGGGGGGCTCTGAATACTCTCCCACTCTCCTGAGATGGCTTCGGAATGGAATGTCCTGCAGCTAAGGGTTCTGGAAGAAGAAAAAATCTATATGCTTTCTCTCTGCTTAAAATTGTCTGTGTTTGTGTCTGAATGAGTGAATGTGTTTGTGATTGCGTTTGAATTTGAGACCCTGCGTCTGCATATTGAGTGAGGTCAGCTAAACTCACTGAAGCATAGCTCAGGTCTGATATTCTGTCACTACACTACGCTGTTCTTGACTCTGTTTTTTACACACACACAAACACTTCCTTCCTGCGTACTGAAACATGAGCAGTCCAGATTCTGTCAGCGTGTTCAGACAAGTCCATTATAATCGCTGTAAACGGATTCACACTTTTTATTTCATCAGCACTGTGATATATGAGCTGACTAGGGCTCTGAGTTTTCCCTAGTCAGGCCTTGTGGTCAGGGGAAAACTCAGGGCCCTATAGATTGCTGGACATAGCAGCGCTGCCCATGGCAACAGATCCAGGATCAGCTTAGAGGGAAAATGCAAAACTCACCTTAAATAAGCATCTATGGACAACTTCATTGGGTAAATACTGAATGAAGTGCTGTATCGCCATCTAGTGGCTTATTACTAAAGTGCCAATTTGTCCAGCATCTAAAATCCCCAACATCCATCTCTCATATAGTGTACTAAAAGGCAACCTATCTATCTGTGTCCTAAACTAACCTGTGTGTGTGTGTGTGTGTGTGCGTGTGGGTCCCGTCCTGAACTAACCTGTGTTTCCTCCACTGTTCCTCTGTGCAGCTATCACCAATGGCCCATCCATGTTCCTCCTCTCCTCTGGGTGACTATCCCTCATCTGGGTCACCCCCAGGCCCTCTCCATCCCTCATCTGCCCCAGTGAGGGTGACACCTTCCTCTGCTGGTGGGGTTTGGTACTACTCCTGCTGTTCTTCCTCTCAATCTTTTTCTTCATCCCTCCTTCCTTGATGTCATCCTTACTCTCCCTCTCCACTCTTTCCTCCATCTCTCCACACCCCATCCCTCTCTGGTTGTCAGTAGTCATATCACTGAAGAGCCGTTTCCTCTTGATGGGGTCTCTCTCGCTGAGGTTGTCCCTTGGTCCTCCTTCTGTCACCATCTCCCGTTCTGACTGGGCTGTGTCTCCATGCAGCGCCCCCTGCTGGTCAACTAACCCAACTGCACATTGGCTTTCTGTGCTGTCCCTGTGGCTGAGGTCCTCAGTGACGTCGCCCTCATTGAAGAGCAGTTTTTCTCCAAAGCCATCCCTCTGTAAAGCATGACTTGCTCCAAAGCCATCTCTCTTCAGTGAATGACTTCCAAAGCAATCTCTTTCTACCGTGTGACTTGCTCCAAACGCCATCTCTTTCTACTGTGTGACTTGCTCCAATGCCATCTCTTTCTACCGTGTGACTTGCTCCAATGCCATCTCTTTCTACTGTGTGACTTGCTCCAAAGCCATCTCTCTTCAGTGAATGACTTCCAAAGCAATCTCTTTCTACTGTGTGACTTGCTCCAACGCCATCTCTTTCTACTGTGTAACTTGCTCCAATGCCATCTCTTTCTACCGTGTGACTTGCTCCAATGCCATCTCTTTCTACTGTGTGACTTGCTCCAACGCCATCTCTTTCTACTGTGTGACTTGCTCCAACGCCATCTCTTTCTACTGTGTGACTTGCTCCAATGCCATCTCTTTCTACTGTGTGACTTGCTCCAACGCCATCTCTTTCTACTGTGTGACTTGCTCCAAAGCCATCGGTCTCCAAACCATGACTTGCTCCAAAGCCATCGGTCTCCAAACCATGACTTGCTCCAAAGCCATCGGTCTCCAAACCATGACTTGCTCCAAAGCCATCGGTCTCCAAACCATGACTTGCTCCAAAGCCATCGGTCTCCAAACCATGACTTGCTCCAAAGCCATCCCTCTCCACTGTGTGACTTGCTCCAAAGCCATCCTTCTCCAATGCACAACTTGCTCCAATTTCATCATCCATTCTTAGTTCAAAGGTCGGGCCACTGTCCATGTCCTCCATTGTGAAGTCCTCGCTCTCTGATGTAGGAAGTAACAGCCCTCTCTCTAGTCTCTTTTTGTCACAGTCTGCCTTCTCTTTGGTCTTGTAAGCTCTCTGAGGTGGAGGCAGTAGCAGACTCCCAAACTGCCATTTAGCAACAGGCACCGGGGCCTGACGGTCAGCATCTCCTCCACCAGCTAAGGCCACTTCTATGGACTTGGCTTTAGCCAGCCTCTCCCTTTGGTCCTCTGGGGCTATGGACGTGTCTTCTTGGCTACGTTCAGGGCATTGCCATTCCCCATCTCCACTCCCTAAGTGCCAGCCTTCACTTTGAGTTTCTAGGCATTCTATGTGGTTCTTTGGTGCTATGCTAACGTTAGCTCTGGAGAATGGTGGTCCACAGGCCCCAGCTCGCTTCTCTCTATGGGGCCTAGGGTGCTCTGTTCTGGGCAAGGGTGGTCTGGAAGGGCCCTGGTTCTCCAAGTGGAAGTGGAGTGAGAAGGTGGGCTCTGTCTCTTCAGGAGAGCTGTGGGAGAAGACCAAAAGCTATCAGTCAACAGAGAAAATGAACATCTGTGTTCTTATTGGACAAGTTCAGGTAGTACCTCTCCGATTCATTAAAACAAAATGTTTTCCCCTACTGAACACAAGCCTGATGAATCTGTCACTCTGAGCAGAAATAAGCTAGGATAAATAAGCTAATAATCTAGGAGTACTAGAGGCTAGTTGCTGTTATGTTTTAGAAAGGTGCTCCGATACTCTCACTCTCCAGTGAGGGGGTGTGGAGGGCCAGAGAGTACCTCTCTCTGGGGGTAGAAGAGGGGGCAGAGTCCTGGGACAGGGCTGGGGTCTGAGAGTAGTCCCTCTGGGATGAAGGGTCCCATGAGGAGGAAGACTGGAAGTAGGACTGGGGTCTGGACCAAGGCCTGGCACACAGCACAGAGAAGGATAGTATTATTTATTCCTACATTTTGATTTGGACCAGTAAATGCTAACTATGGCAACAATGAGCATGCAAACCAGGGGTTGAAAAAGTTTGGTCCGAAGTCTGGGTTAGTAGGCTATTTGCAATGCGCAATTCTGTTTACATGAACATTTCTAAAGGCTTTCCCCACAAATATTGACTGCAAAGTAGGCCTACCTGACAATGATATCATGCTAATTTTTATCAATGGGGAGGGCATTTGTTTTGCTCAATTGAATTAAAGGGCAACTACACCCTCAAAAATGGTGATGTGTTTTAAGCATTGTGGTGGACTTAGAACATCAAATTTTTGTTGTTTGTCCTATACTGAACAAAAATATAAACGCAACATGTAAAGTGTTGGTCCCATGTTTCAAGAGCTGAAATAAAAGATCCTAGAAATGTTCCATACGCACAAAAAGCTTACTTCTCTCAAATTTTGAGCACAAATTTGTTTACATCCCTGTTAGTGAGCATTTCTCATTTGCCAAGATAATTCATCCACCTGACAGGTGTGGCATATCAAGAAGTTTATTAAACAGCATGATCATTACACAGGTGCACCTTGTGCTGGGGACAATAAAAGGCCACTAAAATGTGCAGTTTTGTCACACAACACAATGCCACAGATGTCTCAAGTTTTAAGGGAGCGTGCATTTGGCATGCTGACTGCAGGAATGTCTACCCGAGCTGTTGCCAGAGAATTGCATGTTCATTTCTCTACCATAAGCCGCCTCCAACGTCAAGAGGGCCCACCCACTTGGGAGCCAGATTTTTCACACAGGGCACCTTTCCTTTACCGGCGGGCTGTTTGGGAAATCTTTTGGCAAAATTTGAGTAGGCTTTAAACACTTCTCCAGGCACCACTACACCACTACATAGGGCCGATGGAAAGACCGCAGTCACACACAGCATGATACTAAAGGATAAGCAGTCCATTCACTCGGAGTAGTGGCCTGAGGGAACACACTAAATGTATTGGGTAAAGTGTTATGAAATGTCATGTAATATTTTCAATTCTATATAACTGCCTTAATGTTGCTGGACCCCAGGAAGAGTAGCTTCTGCTTTGGCAGCAGCTAATGAGGATCCTTAAAAAATACAAAATACAAAACATAATAAGACAGTAGTTCCCAATCATCAGCTGGTCCTCTGTAGCTCAGCTGGTAAAGCACGGCGCTTGTAACGCCAAGGTAGTGGGTTCGATCCCCGGGACCACCTATACACAAAAAATGTATGCACACATGACTGTAAGTCCCTTTAGATAAAAGCGACTGCTAAAGGCATATTATATATTATTATAATAATAATATAATATACCATTTAGCAGACGCTTTTATCCAAAGCGACATACAGTCATGCGTGCATACATTTTTGTGTATTGGGTGGTCCCGGGGATCGAACCCACTACCCTGGCGTTACAAGCGCCGTGCTCTACCAGCTGAGCTACAGAGGACCACATAAGAATACAAAAACACAACCATTAGGCTAGGTACACTATATATACAAAAGTATGTGGACACCCCTCAAATTAGTGGATTTGGCTATTTAAGCCACACCCCTTGCTGACAGGTGTATAAAATCAAGCACACAGCCATGCAATCTCCATAGACAAACATTGGCAGTAGAAAGGCGTTACTGAAGAGCTCAGTGACATTCAACGTGGCACCGGCATAGGACGTCACCTTTCCAACAAGTCAGTTTGTCAAATTTCTGCCCTGCTAGAGCTGCCCCGGTCAACTGTGAGTGCTGTTATTGTGAAGTGGAAATGTCTTGGAGCAACAACGGCTCAGCCGCGAAGTGGTAGACCACACAAGCTCACAGAACGGGACTGCCAAGTGCTGAAGCGCGTAGCGTGTAAAAAACGCCTGTCCTCGGTTGCAACACTCACTACCGAGTTCCAAACTGCCTCTGGAAGCAACGTCAGCACAATAACTGTTCGTCGGGAGCTTCATGAAATGGGTCTCCATGGCCGAGCAGCCGCACCATGCGCAATGCCAAGCGTCGGCTGGAGTGGTGTAAAACTTGCAGCCATTTGACTCTGGAGCAGTGGAAACGCGTTCTCTAGAGAGATGAATCGCGCTTCACCTTCTGGCAGTCCAACGTACAAATCTGGGTTTGGCGGATGCCAGGAGAACGCTACCTGCCCCAATGCATAGTGCCAACTGTAAAGTTTAGTGGAGGAGGATTAATGGTCTGGGGCTGTTTTTTATGGTTCGGGCTAGGCCCCTTAGTTCTAGTGAAGGTCAATCTTAATGCTACAGCTTACAATGACATTCTAGACGATTATGTGCTTCCAACTTTGTGGCAACAGTTTGGGGAAGGCCCTTTCCTGTTTCAGCATGACAATGTCGAGATCGGTGTGGAAGAACTTGACTGGCCTCAACCCCATCGAACGCCTTTAGGATGAATTGGAACGCCGACTACGAGACAGGCCGAATCGCCCAACATCCGTGCCCGACCTCACTAATGCTTGTGGCTGAATAGAAGCGAGTCCCTGCAGCAATGTTCCAACATCTAGTGGAAAGCCTTCCCTGAAGAGTGGAGGCTGTTATAGCAGCAATGGGGGGACCAACTCCATATTAATGCCCATGATTTTGGAATGAGATGTTGGCCGAGCAGGTGTCCACATACTTTTGGTCATGTAGTGTATTTCCCAATCGAAATGTACAACTACTACTTCCCATTGCAAAACACATTTCACGTTTAGCACACAAAGTAAATTATGATCTAAAGTTTAAATGCAACAATGTTTCACACACAGGTATTTTCCAAAAGATGGCTAACAACAGCAAGCGAGCTGCAATTAACACCACAGTTCCACTCACCAGATGAAGATAATTTGAAACTTAGCTTCTTGTTGAAAGTTATTCTTGAAAAGGGAGAAGCTAACAAATTAGCACAAAAATCCTATTCGATAACACCTGCTGCAGCCCCTGCAAACTAGCCTACAATAAAAGCTAGCTAGCTAGACCTTGGGAAAACTACTGCTTGCTATTGCACAGTGACCTGTTGTTTTCAATACATTTTTGTAAAAACGGTCCCACCCAAGTCAGAAAGTGATTGGTTGATTCCACTGTCTCTCCAAAATGTTGCCCTAATACAGTTGAATGGCAAAGCCTTCTATCTAGCTTCTTATGGCCTAGCCAACGCCTGACTTAGTTAGCTAGCTTTATCTATTTAATAACTCTACCTACATGTACATATTACCTCAATTACCTCGACTAACCGGTGCCCCCGCACTTTGACTCGGGAACCGGTACACCCTGTATACAGCCTCGCTATTGTTATTTTACTGCTGCTCTTTAATTATTTGTTGCTTTTATTTCTCTTTTTTTTTAGGTATTATTTTTTTAAACTGCATTGTTGGTTAAGGGCTTGTAAGTAAGCATTTCACTGTAAGGTCTACACCTGTTGTATTTGGCGCATGTGACAAATAGATGTATCTCCCTATTTGGACCTTGTTTTCTCTTCAGTGTTAACCCTTTCCTTTCCAAAAAAACTGAAAAACTGAAGAGATTAAATCAGAATATCATTGAAAGTAATAATAATAATTATTATTTTATAAAGGCCCTCATTGTTCCCCACTGTGTTTGGGTGAGTAATCATTTGTAGAGTGGCTTTATTTGCCCTCAGCATGCATTTTTTCACTATTCTGAATGTCTAGAGAATCCATATGTTCTTCTGAAATATGAACACAGAAATACTGGACATTTTGAACTCTTATTATAGTGGCGATTTGACAAAATCACAATCGTCATCTTAAACTCGCATTTTTATGGTCTCGGTCCTGACTCGGTCTCGGACTCCTCGTCCCCCTCCCGGTCTCGGTCTCGCCCCGCCCTCTGGTCTTGACTCAGGCTCGATTTGCTCTGGTCTGGTCTTGAATCGTCTCGCTTTAGGTGGTCTCGAAAACAACACCGGTTTTAAAGCAAGTTTGTGCAATTCCACACATTTTGCCATGGGGCAGAGGGAAATAAGCTGTTTTACAGCTAATTTCCTGCAATTCTACACATTTTGCCATAGGGTGGAGAGAATGTTTAGTTTTTAATATGAAATCTGAGTGAGACTAACAAAATCAATGGGGGCCCCCCCCGGCCGGTAATTCGACCATGATAACAAGTTTAAACTAATTTAGCGATCTAAAAATGTTTAGCTGACATGGACTAATTGACTGACTATCAGTGACTGACGTAAGAGAAAAACTGCTGATGCATAACCAAATTCGCAACATTAAGTTGAGACCCCGACTGAACTCCAAGGACCTTCAAAAGAGGGGCCCCGCCAGTTACTCACCCCTGGTCTAGGACTATAGGCGTAATCTGTGTCTGGGAAACCGGCCTATATGTTCTGTGCCTGTTGCATGCACAAGAAATACCACACCAGATGTTTCCTCAACGGAACAATAGTCAATTGAATTTCAACCACATTCATATAGTAAGGACTCAACCCATCTGTCTATTCTCCCTGAAGAGGGTACCATCTTACTGCATTCCAGGTTGCTAATGACACCTCTTTTATCCGCCTTTCCCTAACCAAATAACCCATTCTATGCCACTTCATTCTGTACCATGTTTGGATGCTAATGACAACTCCTTTAACACTGCCTGTACGCCCAACCCAATTACTATTTCTATTCCCCTACTACGGTGTCATCTCCTCACCGGTCTGTCTCTCTCCCTCTCCTCTCCTCCTGTGTTCCTCTGCTCCAGCTGGCCTCTGACTGGTACCCTCTCTGTCTGCCGTCATACCGCTCATCTAACATTTGAATAGATAGGCTTTTTTAAAGTAAGCACAATAGAATAGAGAATAGGATACTTTGTCCATTGGATAGAACTGAAATGTGTCTGTCTTTCCCAACACCACCAGATATACACACAGATCTGTGAATGTGTGCCTTTGTCAACACATAGTACTTTAGAACCATTACGATCAGTGTAGTGGAGGGTAACATACGTAAATGCCGTTTACCCACCATTTGCGGGAAAAATGCATTGAAAGTAAAGGGAGCGTTACTTTACTCATGAACGGCGATCAGCATTTAACATCTACATCACTGCTTACGATATTGTTTAGAATAAAGAGTGGTGTCAGGTCTATAGAATATGTAGATAACATTTCTGTCTGCATCCTTCTAAATATTGCACTGCACTATTCAGTCCTTGCTGACTCACGTTGTCTGTAGCTTTGGGCCCTCGCTGTATCAGAGTAGTGGTTGTGGCTCTGGGCTCGGAGAGCTGCTAGGATCTTCTGTCCAGACGCAGACAGAGGCCCTGAGTACAGCCTGTTACTGCTGCAACTGTACCCCTCCATCTCCTCTCCCTATCTGCAGCCCTGTCTGTCTGTTAGCTGCCTACACAACGCACAGGAAGAATATCAGTGTTATGATTATGCTTTCTCTGTACTGTCACTGATCATATCAAGCTGGCTGATGGAGCCCAATTGTCTTCAAATAAATTGCGCCATACAAACGAGAAAAAAACAGTACATAAAACTGAATACTCACACGCACAAAATATGTTTCTATTAGTTGTGACGACATTCATATTTATTATAATTTCTTTTTATGAAACAAACAAATAGACAAAGGCGGTTACAGGAACAGCAACAGTAGCAGTAAAACAAGCGACATTACATCTGAATTGAAACAGTGCCACAAAAAAACGGAGATGAGATCCAAGTCATCCTCATCCAATTGTCATTTGTCGGAACCCTCTCTCCATATTGTGTAATTCCAAATCCAAGGTTGAGGGTGCTTGGCATTCAACTGGCACATGGGGTGGCGAGAGGGGAGAGGAGATGGGTAAGCCAGGTGTCATTAGGCAGAGCGGCAACCTTTCTCAGTGGCCACTTCACCTTAAAGCACATCCACTACTTTCTGCTGGATCCTCCACTGTTCTGTATGAGCTGTGTTTAGCGCTCACACCCAGAGAAACGGGTCGAGGAGAGGGGAAAAGAGGTGACGTAGGAGGCGGTAAAAGAGCCCAATTACAACTGGCCCTTCTTGGCAGCGGCCGCTCTGCTCTCCAGCTCCTCCACCACTTTGTTCAGCAGCCTGGGGTCCAGGTGGAAGTAGACGTACAGTTCCCGCTCTCGCCTGAGGAGGGGGCTGTGGTCCAGCTGGGAGCGTTTACCCCGGACCTCCTCCATCACATCCTGCATCAGCCTGTACAGACAGTTCTGCTGGACCTCCAGGTCTCCCAGCTTCACTGTCAACTCCTGGAGAGAGGAGGAGGAGGAGGAGGAGAGGGTACGATGGAAGGGAAAGACAGGGGAGGAAGAGAAGGGTGGAGGGAAAGAGGCTTTTAGTAGACATCCAGAGAGACACGGTCAGATCACTGCTAGCTTGTGCTGATAACGTAATGAATAGCGGTGACACTAATTTAAAAGTATATCCTGGACTGCAAGAACAGTACTCAGTATTTTCTAACATCTGCATACCACAAATGGTTATAAGCCTTTCTAGAATATTGACTGACATACAACAGTACTCTACTTTTCCTCCACGTCACACAGATGGTTATGCACAGCTTTATTGACTATAAGACATTTAAAAACTACAGAGAAACTAAAGTGTGTCTCTTTACTGCAGGAAGTAACTGCGATGAACCCCTGTATGGAGCAAGCATGAATTTGCTACATTTGTTACAGAGAGGAAGAAGAGGAGGAGAGGACCGAGGGAGTGAGAAGGATCCCTGTTGACCTGGAAGAAAAAAACTTGACACCTTGTGCTTTTTACATATTCTACATTACAGAAGTGCCTCATTGTCCAGTGCAGTCAACACAACTATACAAAACCCATATACCAATGCAGTGCTCTAAAAGTGAAGCATCACCAGTGAATCCACAACTAACATAATTCGATTCATTTCAAAATACTGTATTTATCAAACAATGGGCAATTACTCAGGCAGCAGTGCAAATTACGTATAAAACCCATAGGTACCGTGCTACCACTTAATCTCCCAAACGTGTTTTATAATAAAACTCTGCTAACTCACGCTACTTTGAGACGAAGACGACAATAACGTCGATGAGGAAGTGTGTGTGTGTTCAGAAACGTACCTGTGCGTTGGGGCAGAGCTCCTGGTCATGTGACGTCGCCGTAGGACATACCTGCGGCGCCAAGAACAGCTGCTGCAACCCCGAGAAGGTTGCCCGGCGC
The DNA here is from genome assembly GCF_020615455.1 of Coregonus clupeaformis. Classification (NCBI taxonomy): domain Eukaryota; kingdom Metazoa; phylum Chordata; class Actinopteri; order Salmoniformes; family Salmonidae; genus Coregonus; species Coregonus clupeaformis. The sequence goes on from NC_059207.1 coordinate 2,147,822, forward strand.
AACGCCTCGCAGTCGCTGTGGAGACGGGCACCCATGTAATGCTGTTGGCGGGCGGCCCCAGCCAGGGCTTCGCGGCAGGATTGGAGCTCCCCCTGGTGGTCGCGGGCGGCACTTTCCAACCCCTCGTAGGTACGGAAGGGCTCCTCGCGGCCACCACGCTCTGAGGCGTGGCCTGACTCCAGGATCTGAAGAAGCCTGGGGGAGCGAGAGGTGTGTCACATACTGTATATTAGGGCTGGGAACTGCCTGGGACCTGACAATACGATATTATCACGACACATAGGTCCCGATACGATATGTATTGCGATTTGATGTTTCAAACATATTGCTCACTGTTTGCTGCAGAGAGAAAAGAGAGCATGAGAAAACGAAGTTTACGTTCAACCTTTTTATGAGTCATAAAAAATGTCACGACCGGCCTGATGGAAACAGCAAATTCTACAAATGTCTATGAAAATGAATTATGCGAGAAATGGCAATGGAACCGCTTTTATGCGCAAATAATGACATAATAACCATCATATCAACGTAAACTTGGAGTCACGCGATGATATGGTGAGTGGTCCTCCCACTACAACTTGGAAAAGCATGCAGTTTACAAGGCTACAGATTAAATAAATGATGATGAACTTCACAGGGTGGTGAAAGTGCAAGGAGATGAGCTTGATGCTCCTTTCCAATAAATATTGAGGGTCTTATTTTGGTGATCTCGCTCTTTTGTCCATAATCTCGCCATGTAGTAGGCTTTACCCGCACTGTATCGGCGAGCTGTTGGCTAGAGCGCACGTGCCAATACCACACATCTGTTTTGTGACAAAACCATCAGTAGAGTTGAAAATGTTGTAATCTGGTATTTGTTCCTCGGTATATGGGAATTGAACCACAAAAGTGATTTTTATGTGCATTATGTCATCACACACAGACTTTTATCTGCAACAAGTCAATTTGATGGAAACATCTCTGGTGGGAAAATGTGCATATTTTATTCATGCGGATTTTAGAGTATTTGCATGAAAATCTGTCGCCAATTGGATGGAAGCTAGTCAGGGAAATAAAAGTGCTGAAAACATTTTGGCTCACTAGTTAAAGAAGATATAGAATGGGGGAAAAGGTTTGGGTGCAGGTACAGCCGACTAGTGCTAGCTATATTTATTTATTTACAAATCGACACTTGGAGTCAAATAACGATATAATATTGTCCAAAAACTAATATTGCGATATGTAACTATCGATTTTTCTCCCCCATCACTACTGTACAGTATATCAATGCACTGCCATATTACCTTTAGTGTGAGAGAAGCAAATACATCTGGGTCGCCTTCAGTGCAACCTAAACCTGTCCAATAAGAACACCTTTTGGTTTTCCATTGAAAAATGTTTTGCTTCCGTATGCCTGATTGAGCACGACCCTGGTTCCTGTCCTCCTCTGATCCCTACCTGGTGAAGGATGCATCCTTGGAGCTGATGATGGACTGAGGACTGGGTCTGGGGTTATGGGACAGCTCAGGTTGCGCTAGGGCCTGGATCCTGAGGGCTGTCTCCTCTCCTCCCTCCCCCAGCCGACCTGCCACCTCCCCAAGCAGCTTCAGCACCTGCCTACCCATCCTCAGCTCCATCTCCTGGGCCAGGAGGAGCAGCTCGAATGAGGCCTTTTGCCGCAGGAGGTGGTCTCGGACCTAGATGGAAAGATGAATGAATGGATGGATAGAGAGACAGAACGTTATCATCCTCTAAGGAGGACAAGAATAGATACACAAAATACATACAAGATGATACTGATTGATTGGGTGAAGACAGTTTCTCACCTGGTGTTCAAAACTCTGTAAATTATGGGAAAACCCATGCAGATATGAACATAGATATTCTAACAACAAGATCGAAAAACAGCATTTGTACAAAACTAACTGACTGTACCTGCTCCTGTCTGGAGGTGTAGTACTCCTGTCTGGCCAGCTGCAGGTCCAGGTCTCCCCTCACCACGGGCATGTTGAGCAGCCTGGCACTCTCCCTCAGAGCCGCTGGTACAGGCCCCTGGAGGAGAGACTCCAGATCAGCCTCCACGCCCTGCAGCTCACGCCTAGACAAGGCCTCACGCGCCTGGAGAGCAGAGGAGGAATTGGTGGTGCCCTGGGAGAGGAGAGAGGAGGGTGAGAGGGATAAAGGTTGCATTAGAGACTAGCAAGTGATGAAAAGCAGGTATGATTATGTTGTTTGTAAGGCTGGTGTGAATATGTGTACAGACTACAGAGCATGCAACACTTACGAACAAACCCCCAGAGGCAACAGCACTAAAGAGACTACTCTAGTCCCTAACCCTCTCCAGTGCCTTACCTTGGTGAATGACTGCAGGTTCTTCGTGATCCACTCCAGCCCAACCCTGGCTCCCTGCTCTTCTGCTCTGGCCTTGACCAGCTGGTGCTGGGCCACCATATGACCCCACTGGAGCCTGGCCATCTCCTTCCTTCTCTGCTCTACCACTCTCTCCTCCACCTCTTTTTCATCCTTCTCCTTTATCTCGTCCCCATCTCCGCAGAGGCTGAGGTCCAGGAGCTGGAAGCGTTCGGAGCAGGAGGTCTCCACCATGTTGCTGATGCCCTGGAAGAACTGGCGCTGGGTGAGGGCGGCCAGGGCCTTGGTGTTAAGCTCCTCCTGGTGGAGGTAGGGCTCCAGGGACAGCTGGGAGAGCAGGATAGGGGGCCCTAGAGGGGTGGTGGTGGTCACAGAACCAGAGGCAGCAGCCTCTCCCTGGGACTTTCTTTCCTTGGACTCTAGGTCTATTTTGAGGTATGATCCAAGCTTTTTCACCTCGTTCGTGAGGTTCTGTAGCGCAGCGTTGGTTCCGGCGTTCTCCGCCCCCAGCGCTGCGTTGATGTCCTTCAGCTTGCCGCCGGCGGCATCCTGCTGGGAGGCCAATCGGAGCGCGGCGTCGGCCCGGGCGGTGGCGAGCACCTGGAGCTTCTTGTACCTGCGCTGTTTCAGCTGCTTCTCCTTTTTCAGAGCAGATAGCTCCGCCTCTAGGTCCTCCACGCTCACCTCCCCCTCCGCTGAGGAAGGACCGACCACACCTCCTCCAGCAGTAGGCCCACAGGTCTTGAGGACCTCGTCCAGCGCGGTCCCATCGAGGATGGGCTTGCCAGAGTTACGGAGGGCCTTGAAGGCCTGGGCCTCCTCCGGGGTGAGCACGTTTCCCTGGTTCAGGGTGCGGCAGACGAAGCGCAGGAGTTGGAGGTTTTCCGGAGCGCAGTCGAAGAGCCAGTCAAACTCAGAGCCCTTCAGAGATGGGGTGCCTGGGTAACCTAGACGACCCAACGCCTCCACGAACTGACCACCGTCTAACATGATGATGACAGCACTCTACTGGCTACCACACTGTCATAGAGGCAGTAGGGTCAAGGGTGGGAGTTATACAGATGAGGAGAATTGACAGAAAGATTATCAACTATATTTAAACTGTAAAATCATAATCACTCAATAGAAATTAGGGGTGTACCGGTACACGTATTCGTACCGTTCGGTATGTGGACCTCTGTTCGGTCCACACTGTGAACCTGAATGAATACATCGAAAAATAAATAAATAATGAAACACTAGGCTATGCCTTCCACTGCTTTGTATGCCTCTTGAGTAAATCTGAGCTGAACAAAAACCTTTCAGGCTATTTCATTAAAACAACTAGAGCCTATGCACACATTGTAATCAAAATTCTAATTAAAATGTATTTTTGTGAAGCACATCAGGGAACTAGTTCTGAACGATGACGAGTGGTGGGGTCGATAAACCAGGAGGATTCGCCATCATCGTTTAAATCTCCAGTTTGGGAACGTTTTGGTTTCCCAGTAGATTACAACGGCCACTGCTCAACGAGAACAGCCTATGCAACTGCCAACACCTCAAACATGTTGACACATTTTTGATGACATTACCCCAGTATTCCTACCACCTGAACAAGACGGAAACGGACCCAAAAACATTTGCTGTCTCCCCCCTGCATTCAAGCTGCCCTTCGCAGCTGATTCTGACTGGGCCAAATAAATTACATGAGCGATAGGTTTGCTTATAGCCACGGATATTCGCCCATTCTCGGTGGTTGAGAAGAATAGGTGGTTTCAGCACCTTGCGAAAGTGCTCCATTCATTACGAACTTTGCCCCCTCGCACCTATTTCAGCAAACAGGAAGTACCCGCTCTATATATGCAAGCTAAAGCCGAAGTTGTCAATGAATTGGCCAATGCACCCTGTGTTGCGCTTACGTTCTGCCCTTGAGCAAGGCAGTTAACCTGCAACAACAACTGCTCCCCGGGCTCCGATGACGTGTTGATTAAGGCAGCCCCCAGCACATCTCTAATTGAGAGGGGTTGGGTTAAATGCGGAAGTACACATTTTAGTTTAATGCATTCAGTTTTGCAACTGACTGGGTATCGCTTTTCCCCTTCCTCTTACTACAGATGGATGGACCTCCAGGGCTAGAGAGCTACTTAAGTGACAGCCCATCACATTACACCGCAGTGGAAACTAAAAGTAGGCCTACTGTGCTAAAGACACGCCCCCTTTATGAGAGTGACACAAGTGAGCATATTTTTGCTCTTTGTAAGATAACATTATAGCATAAGCTTATATATTGTCTGAGCCATGTTTACATATTGATTTCACACGCACATTGCTCTTTATTTTAGTGTTGTTGTTGATGAGTAATCCTGTGTTTTCATTTAAGAAAATACAAAGTGTTGTTATTCCTGATTGTGCGCTCATCGGGCATTATATGACTCGTGATCATATATGGAATTAGGAATACCAAGACTTTGTATTTTCTTAAACAAATTAACTACAGTAACTGTTGGCATTTCATTTTCCGCTGTTCAGAAACTAAATCTGCAATAAGTACTGAACCATGGTGAACCGTTACACCCCTAATAGAAATGGTACAATCAGGCAGTGCTCCCCTATATTCAGTTAGCAACGGCGCGGCGCAGCGCAGCGCCCCCACTGCAGAAATAAATCCTAGGGGAAACACTGATCAAGGCAAGACCATTTCCGGTGGAGAAGACAGTCCCTGAAATGAGAGTCATCCTACCCTGTCTTAACTAGCAATTTATAATGTGAAATCTATAAGGACAAACAAGTTGTCAGGGTCAGAGTTTCTCTGCCCTGTTGATCGCCTGTCTGTCAGTCAAAAATCTCTACTGTTTATTAGATGGGTAATTAGCTAGCTCACGTGTATTAGGAGGCGCGGAAATTGAAAGAAATCACAACAAGGACTAGCTAGCTACTTTACTCATTCAATGGCATTATAGAGCTGATCATTGTAGAAATACTTAACCAAACGTTTGTTTTGTTTAGCAACTATATAACTCGGGTGACACTGAAACTGTCAGTGTAATCAACTTTACAGGCTAGCTAGCTAACGATATAATAAAAGTTGCATCAAGCATAGTTAAGCAAGTTAGCTAACTAGCGTAACCGCTAGCAACAGCATCATTCATGCTATAACGAACGCCTGATGTTCGTGAAGTGAATACATTTTCGAAAACCACCATCAATTCTGAAGCAATCTGTCCATCTGTACTTTCAGTTTTAATTATTATTATACCTTACCAAGTAATTTCGAAGAAGAAATCAGTTCCAGACTTGTTTTTCGACAGTTTCTCTGGTAGAAGGAAAGCGGTAACAGTTCGGCTATATAAATGCGCGCCCATTCTCAGCCAAAATGAGCGCACGCTCGCAACATTGCGTATATACGTCACGCGGACGGGGATCGGCTAACAACCTTTTTAGCCAATGAGAAAGTAGTCGAATACTGCCTGCCCACGCTCTGTTCGTCGTTTCTCAGAAATTTTGATATTTCTTTCATTCTGAGTGCAGGACAGTGACCGGTATGTGTGCATTTGTTGATAATTTATTCTAGTTGAGTTTTGTTGAGTACTGCATGATATTAAACCACGTTCATGGTCGAGAAATGCTTAGATATTTTAATTACCGGTTGTGGTGGTGGTCGACAGCCCACTTTGAAGCGGGCTTGCATGGCATTCACTTTACAACAACGCACAGCACTCTGCTAGGTTCTGCAAGTCCGTTATCTAGCAAGCTAAGCTAGTGCTGTGTATTGCAAATAATAGATCCGATCGACAATGCAAACTCTTCAATCCATGTGAATTTTGCTATTCTAGATAGAGCCTGCACTACAGTCAGTTTGGTTCAGTACTCTAAATCAATGCATATACTAAACACTAAGTACACAGCATATTCTTTCACAGTTGTCCAGCATATTCTGGTACCAGTGCACTCTTTCCTGCACAGCCCCATTTTGTGAGTGTGTGTGTGTTGTTGTGTGGTCCAGCTGATTAACAATCTTTGAATAACAACCTGGGTTGAAGTATTCTAGTTTCTCATCATCCTGTTATGATAGAAGCATGTGGGTATTTCACCTGTCTCTATTGCATTTCTTCTCTTTGACTATTTTAGATCTCAAAATCTGATATTTGTATATACATGATTTGACAGTAAATATGTTGCTAAATGTAGGATACTTAAGTAGAAAAGGTTGATATAATGCGGAAATGTAACTGAAGTTCATATTCAGTTTAGAGTGATTAACAATCTTTAGCATATTTATATATTTTCCCACTCTCAAATACACATTATTTCCAGTGTTCTGTTTGTGAAACTCAAGGTGCGGGTTGATGGTCACTAGACTTGATACTGAATGTTGTGATTGACGCCAGACCTGAGGTCCAAGTACAAGGACCGAGGACACACTGATTATTCACTGTTGTATCACAGTGGTCCTCTGTAGCTCAATTGGTAGAGCATGGCGCTTGTAACGCCAGGGTAGTGGGTTCGATCCCCGGGACCACCCATACGTAAAAATGTATGCGCACATGACTGTAAGTCGCTATGGATAAAAGCGTCTGCTAAACGGCATATTATTATAATTATTATTAGTATTATTATTATTATTATTCTGTTGCAGCTGACAGTCACTGCCTTTATTTTTTGTCTTCCTACAAGCCTCTCGGGCTGGTGTTTACAGAACATAATCTGTCTGATTAGGATATAAAGGGCCTGACTCCAAGAGGCTTATTATACATTTTCTCTGCTTCTGTGCAACTTGTAATAAACCAGATTTATTTTTTTATTGACTGACTTCTCTTTTGTTCACCTGGAAATTCCTAGTACATATAGAAAATAAGAAAAGGTTCCCTAGATGAGCTCTGAGGTCACTTCAGATTTTGGTATAGCATGTAACTAACTAACTAAGTAAACAGCCTAATATTTCACAGTTGTCCAAAGCAAAGAGCCATGGTTCAAGCCAAGACATGGGTCCTGACACGTCACTTTGAAGGCTTCCCGAAGGACAGCAACTTTGAGCTGAAGCTGGAGCAGCTGCCAGAGCCTAAAGATGGAGGTAAGGACTGTGAAGGTCTCATCTGCACTATTACTGAGGTTATCTGGATCTGTACTTGTACTAAATACAAGATTCCTGTACCTGACTAAAGCCGAGTGATGTCATACGTTTGAATGTTTTTTTTCTTCTGTTTTTAGAGGTGCTTTTGGAGGCAATGTTTCTCAGTGTGGATCCATACATGAGGTAGGAGAAAAGGGACAGGGAGGGATTCCCCTAACATTTGCCACCTGAAGCATTTTGTCATGACTCATGTAATGTGATATCTATAAGGAATATGATGTTACTCTTCATATTAGAACATTGAAAGTTCTCTGAACAGTATTGACTTTTCCATAACATTACTAATCCACATCCTTCAGTAGATAGTACAGAAAAATATCTCATCTGATTGTTCTCCTGACATCTCTGGTGGTTTCCAGACCGTTCAGCCGAGTGCGTATGAAGGAGGGGGAAGTGATGATCGGAACTCAAGTGGCCAAGTAAGGAAAATAAACAAGGCTGCGTCCCAAATGGCACCCTATTCCCTATATAGTGCACTGCTTTTAGGCCCCTGGTCAAAAGACGTGCACTATGCAGGGAATGGGGTGCCATTTGGGACGCAGCCCAAGTTATCTGCCTCTCATCTATCTACCATGAGGTGACATGCATGCCTGCTGTTTACTGGAAGAGAATGAGTCCTGCACCTATGATTCATTTCTGAGGCCATAGATTATCCTTCATGACTTCAGTTGTAACAGCCCCCGCGATATGCAACTTTTCAGGGAAGTCAGGAACCAATATACACAATCAGTTAGGAAAGCAAAGGCTAGCTTTTTCAAACAGAAATTTGCATCCTGAAGCACTAACTCCAAAAAGTTTTGGGACACTGTAAAGTCCATGGAGAATAAAAGCACCTCCTCCCAGCTACCCACTGCACTGAGGCTAGGAAACACTGTCACCACCGATAAATCTACGATAATCTAGCATTTCAACAAGCATTTTGCTACGGCTGGCCATGCTTTCCACCTGGCTACCCCTACCCCGGCCACCAGCTCTGCACCCTCCGCTGCAACTTGCCCATGACCCCCCCGCTTCTCCTTCACCCAAATTCAGATAGCTGATGTCCTGAAAGAGCTGCAAAATCTGGACCCCTACAAATCAGCTGGGCTAGACAATCTGGACCCTTTCTTTCTAAAATTAGCCGCAGAAATTGTCGCAACCCCTATTACTAGCCTGTTCAACCTCTCTTTCGTATCGTCTGAGATCCCCAGAGATTGGAAAGCTGCCACGGTCATCCCTCTCTTCAAAGGGGGTGACACTCTAGATCCAAACTGTTACAGACCTATATCCATCCTGCCTTGCCTTTCGAAAGTATTTGAAGGCCAAGTTAGCAAACAGATCACCGACCACTTCGAATCCCACCGTACCTTCTCCGCTATGCAATCTGGTTTCCGAGCTGGTCATGGGTGCACCTCAGCCACGCTCAAGGTCCTAAACGATATAATAACCGCGATTGATAAAAGACAGTACTGTGCAGCAGTCTTCATCGACCTGGCCAAGGCTTTTGACTTTGTCAATCACTGCATTCTTATTGGCAGACTAAATAGACTTGGTTTCTCAACTGACTGCCTCGCCTGGTTCACCAACTACTTTTCAAATAGAGTTCAATGTGTCAAATCGGAGGGCCTGTTGTCTGGAACTCTGGCAGTCTCTATGAGGGTGCCACAGGGTTCAGTTCTCGGGCCGACTCTATTCTCTGTGTATATCAATGATGTCGCTCTTGCTGCTGGTGACTCTCAGATCCACCTCTACGTAGACGACACCATTTTATATACATCTGGCCCTTCATTAGACACTGTGTTAACAAACCTCCAAACGAGCTTCAATGCCATACAACACTCCTTCTGTGGCCTCCAACTGCTCTTAAACGCTAGTAAAACTAAATGCATGCTCTTCAATCGAACGCTGCTTGCACCCGCCCACCTGACTAGAATCACTACTCTCGGCGGGTCTGACTTAGAATATGTGGACAACTACAAATACCTAGGTGTCTGGTTAGACTGTAAACTCTCCTTCCAGACTCACATTAAGCATCTCCAATCCAAAGTTAAATCTAGAATCGGCTTCCTATTTCGCAACAAAGCCTCCTTCACTCATGCTGCTAAACATGCCCTCGTAAAACTGACTATCCTACCGATCCTTGACTTCAGCGACGTCATTTACAAAATAGCTTCCAACACTCAACTCAGCAAATTGGATGTAGTCTATCAGAGTACCATCCATTTTGTCACCAAAGCCCCATATACTACCCACCGTTGTGACCTGTACGCTCTCGTTGGCTGGCCCTCACTACATATTCGTCGCCAAACCCACTGGCTCCAGGTCATCTATAAATCACTTCTAGGCAAATCCCCGCCTTATCTTAGCTCATTGGTCACCATAGCAACACCCACCCGTAGTATGCGTTCCAGCAGGTATATCTCACTGGTCATCCCCAAAGCAAACACCTCCTTTGGCCGCCATTCCTTCCAGTTCTCTGCTGCAAATGACTGGAACGAACTACAAAAATCTCTGAAGCTGGAGACACTTATCTCCCTCATTAACTTTAAGCATCAGTTGTCAGAGCAGCTTACCGATCACTGTACCTGTACACAGCCCATCTGTAATTAGCCCACCCAACTACCTCATCCCCATATTGTTATTTACATTGTTATTTATTTTGCTCATTTGCATCCCAGTATCTCTATTTGCACATCTATCACTCCAGTGTTAATACTAAATTGTAATTATTTTGCACTATGGCCTATTTATTGCCTTACCTCCATAACTTACTACATTTGCACACACTGTATATATATTTTCTATTGTGTTATTGACTGTACGTTTTTGTTTATTCCATATGTAACTCTGTGTTGTTGTTGTTTTTATCGCACTGCTTTGCTTTATCTTGGCCAGGTCGCAGTTGTAAATGAGAACTTGTTCTCAACTGGCTTACCTGGTTAAATAAAGGTGAAATGAAATAAAATAAAAAGTAAGAGAACAAATTGAATGTACTTGGCAGTGTGTGCCGAGGTTCCGTTCCTGTCACTAGTGAGTGGTTCAATGTGTTTTCACTGTGAGTCAGTCTGGGTAAATATACAGAACCCAATGACTCTTCCCTGCCTCAGTTATTCCCCTAAGGCTTTTAAAAATGATTTCACTGAATTAAATTGCCTGAGTATGATTATTAAAGTGTCTTTATAAAGGAGTACAGCATGTCTCCGATCTAGCCTCCAGATAAAACCATTTAGCAACCACTAAGGGTGTTCATATAGACCCAGACTAAACCTTCTCTGTAACTAAAAATCACTTCCAATGGAAGATTATCCATTAAGCATACTTTACGATCTGTGTCTTCTGACACAGGCTTGTTGTAGACACACTTTAATTATAAGAAACAACCCTCATTAATTCAGTTTGTTTGTTTGTTTGTGTGTGTGTGTGTTTTTTTTCTAGGGTGATTCAGAGCAACAACCCAGCCTTCCCTGTGGGTTGCCATGTGGTTGGTAGATGCGGCTGGAGGACTCACACTGTGTCTGATGATACAGGTCTGACACGCCTTCTGTCTGACTGGCCTCAGGATGTCTCCATGTCCCTGGCTCTGGGGGCCATCGGCATGCCTGGGTAAGGAGGAGGGGCTTCTTGAGTATGGGGGTCACTATGGGCTGAATCATTAGCCACAAAGGGTAGAACATTTATATTTTCATGCCAGAAGAAAGATGCATGTCATGCTCTTGGGGCCAATGGCATGCCTGGGTAAAGAGGGATTCTAAAATGCTAACATAACCGTAATATGCTAACAGTTAATAGTTGGAGCTGGTGTTGGAGAACTGACAGCACAACTGTTTTATAGTTTTAGCTCACAGAATAACGGCAGAATTTTTTTGGGACCTCAAGTCTGCCAGGAAAAGCAGCTGTATGTTTTCCTTCTAGGTTGATAAAATACAAATTTGGGCCCCAGTTGTCTTAGCGAGCAGGTCACTGTCACCACTTATGGTCCTGTTCTGCTTTTCCACAGAACTCTTTAAACAGTTTTACTGAGTCACAACTCTTTTTATTCGATAATCACAAATATTTTTAATGTAAATGTTATTACAAGCAGTGTTGGGTTGGAGACCACCAAAAGCGAGGCCGATTCAAGACCGAAGCAAATTGAGTCAGAGTTAAGACCAAGACTGGAGGGGGGGCGAGACCGAGTCAATACAGAGACCAGAAAAATGCGATCAATTCAAGACCATGATTGTAATTTTGTCAAATTGCCACCATTATAAGAGTTCAAAATGTCTCCCCTTACTAATAGTGAGCGCAGAACTTTCAAACAATTTCCCCCCCACTTCCCTACCAGGGAATCAAGGACATTCTGATGAGCGCGACCAAGTTTGAGGATATTTTTCTACGAAAGTAAAGGACAGTAATGCTACGAGTAAAGTAGGAAGCACAAGTTTCAATAGGTGACAAGATATTAATGTGTCATACATGGAGTGTATACATTTGGCCTGGGGACGCGGTTTTATGCGCTGACAGAATGGAAGCTGATAATTCTGTGTTTTTGTCTCGGGAAGAAATTATGAGTCGTCACGTCCGAGACAAGATCAAGTAAAAATGTATCCAAGACCGAGATACTCAATATGTGGTCATGAGAGTGGACTAGAGTACTACAACACTGATTACAAGTAATTAAATGTTACACATGACTGAGGAGAGGATTGTTTTCAGACGAGGGGTTGAAAGGTAATCAGTGCTTTAGGATGACAAGACAGTTGGTGGTGATACACAGATGTTATGTGTATGATTGCTTGTGTTGATAATGAGTTTGATACTGTTTGTTTTAACGGAAGTAAACTACTCTACTGTAGCTAGGTGACTATAGTTAGAGTTCTTATTAAAGAGCTACCCCTCTTTTGCTCTGACTGCAGACTGGTCACCAGTGTGTGCATGCATGGTTTCCAGGAGGTTGGGAATGGAAAAACAGACTGCAAAATACACCTTTCCGTTTGGATGGAAGTTGTTTTCTATTCAATCTTCCCTTGTGCTCTGACTGCAGGTTGACAGCCCTGTACGGTCTGGAGGAGGTGCTGGGACTTCAGGCTGGAGAGACCCTACTGGTGAACGCTGCAGCCGGGGCCGTGGGCTCCATCGTGGGCCAGATCGCTAAGATCAAGGGCTGCAGGGTGGTGGGCTCCTCCGGGTCCGACGGCAAGGTAAAAATGAAAAAGGGATTAAGATGAAATACTGGGAGGCAAAAATTCTAGTGGTCTCTATCTTTACTTATCCTGAAAATGAAAAAGGGTCTAGCACTGACTTGTTTCGGGTTACAAGCAATTGAAACTTACTTACTTACATTTCTTCTAACCTTTTTTTATTTTCCAATGCCAAGGTGGCCTTCCTCAAGGAGCTGGGCTTCGATGAGGCCTTCAACTATAAAACAGTCAGCTCACTGGAGGAGGCCCTGAAGACTGCCTCGCCTGACGGATACGACTGCTTCTTTGAGAACGTAGGTTATAAAGTAGTTAAAGTATTTGGTTGTAGTGAAGTAGTTATATAAAGTGTAGTAATTCACTCTGGTAGTTGGCAATATTGTTAGATATGGTCTGTTAATATTTAGTAATAAAGTAGTATTTCTCTGGTTTTAATATCGTTAGACATGGATATAAATTGTCTGACACTGTCAGTATTGGGTAATAGGTATTTCATCCTAACATGTTTATCTGGATATAATGGACATTTCCCCCTTTTCAAGGTGGGAGGTCCTTTCTCCAGTGTGGCCATTCCTCAGATGAAGGAGTTTGGAAGGATAGCTGTGTGCGGCGGAATCTCAACCTATAATGACACCAATCCACAGACAGGTCTGCTCTCTCTCTCATCTTCAAAATCATTAAACTCTACATTGTCTAACTCTCATACAGTATGTTACCTTGATATGTTGTCAGTGTTGCTCATTTCAATATTCCACTAGAGGGTGCCATTCACCAGTAATACACTCAGACTGGCCTGTCAGCAGCTGCATAGAAATTAATCTCGGTTAACCCAGAACTAGTCTTGCGTAATTGGTCAGCTGCTTGATTAAATTCTGGGTCCAAACATTTTAAGAGTAACGATCAAGAAATGCTACAATGAGGAGTAGAACCGGAACAATGAGCTTCACCCTCTCACTTTGCAAGTTGCAGGCTGAATGGCCCATATTTGAAAAGATGCTAGCACCTGCGAAATCATGATTTGTCCAAATAACCAGTAACGAAAAACCCAAACACTGGAACTACTGCTGCTCGTTATCGTATGCATCCCGCTCAATCACGAAATATTCTACGGTACCAGTTATGTTTACATAGATCTGGCCATGAGAGATTACAAAGAAATGAATGAAGAAACATATTGGAACTCTATGTTCCATTATAGAGAACCACAATGGAAACTAGTCTTTTTACTTCTTGTGTATATAATTCTCTGCCATTTTGGTAGATGTATTTGTTGCCTGGCGTGGCATCTTTATGTATTTTAAATGGTCAAATAAAATAAAAAAGGTATGCCTGTACGACACCTCTCTCTATCACTCTCCACTTTCTGTCTCTCTATCTATCTGATGTAATCTAATCTTATCTATCTATCAGGCCCATACCCCCACCTGACCATGATCTTCAAGCAGCTGAAGATGGAGGGCTTCATGGTGGGCAGGTGGGAGCATAAGAATCCAGAGGCTCTGAGGAGACTGATGGCTTGGAAGAGAGAGGCAAGTACAGTACTGGGGATTAAAACTAGCCTTGGTATCAGTCTGTGCCATCATTCCGCTCCTTGCTCCTTGTCATGCCATGCACACAGTTCGGCAATGACATGGAGTACAAGGAGTAGAATGTTAGCACAAAACAGGTTTGGGATTTCAGGCTAGATAAACTGTCTGATGTTCATAATCATATCATGACAATTCTATGGGTAACTAATTTGGACACCATGTTTTACATATTCTGAATGTCTGTTAACTGTACACCCTGCTAGAGGTATTCACATTTACAATATGAAATGTCTGTGACTGTGAGACTATACACCTACCTATACTTTAGATTATACCCAGCTAGCACAAAATGTTTTTAGAACAAGATGTTTCTTAGAGCGTGGTTGTCCTATGGTTATATTGCATGAAACCTTCCCATAACGTTTCCTCATGGTTCTATTTAAAGAAATGTTCTCAAATTGTTCAGAGAACGTTAAGAAACAACGTTCTTCTATGGGAATTCCAGTACTTCAGCATAACGTTTCCTAAAGGTTTCCTCATGGTTCTATTTAAAGTAATGTTCTCAGAACATTAAGAAAACATTAGTAACGTTCAAAGAACGTTGTGAGAATTATTTAAAAACAAATACATTCTATTCTCCGCATCAACAAAACTCTATCTTGTTAAGTGTGTTCAGGTTTGTTGGCCACACCCACTAAGTGTCCACACCTTATCTTAATGAGTGCTTGTTTCCTTTGAAATGGGGTATGTTTGAATAGACTCAAATGAACAGCTTTGTATGAGTTAAAAAGAAATGTGTTGCATGATTAATGCCTAAGCAAATAAATGTCCATGTGTCCTATCTATGCTTGGAGTTCAAAACATTTAACCCAAACTAAGCTAGCAGTGTTATTAAAAGCAGGGGTTGGAACCAAAATAATTTTACAACAGTTTTGTTCTGAACAGAACCATTATTTTTTTGTTCCGTTGCACTGTGCTGACCAGCAAAATAAAGTTCTGAACCAGTTCGAACCCCAAAAAAGTGACTGTATATATCGTTCCTTTGTTTTTTTGCAGTGCGGCACCAGAATGAAAATAAAAACATGTCATACCTTTTTGTAGTTAATAAATCCAATGTCAAATGTGATAACTATAGTATCCTTAACTAGCATTGAAAAGGCTCATTGATTCTTCTCTAATTAAAAATGTCTGAATCACACTTGTAATGTCAGTAGTCTACTAGACTATGATTCCGAGGGGGAGGGGCAGGTTGCCTACACACGCACACACCAGGGTTTCGATTAGCTGGTAGGCCTAATTGCCGCCTTTTGGCCCCCCAAAATTGTTTTAAGCAGATCAATTAGATTGTAGCCGGGAAAGGCTACACCCTGAATTTGCGCTTTAGCACCATTCTCACACTCCTTTGCGTGCACGTGCGCCTGCTGCTGAGGAGTGAGAGAGGAGACTTGACCTAGGTTATTGAAACATGTTCTCAGAACGTTATTGAATTACATTCAAATAACCTATAGATTTCATTCTCAGAACGTTAATAAAACTTCCCAGGAAAACTTTCAGGAAACCATAGAGAAACATTCTCAGAACCTCCCTGCAAACTAAAAATGTATGTTCCCAGAACAGGCTAAATTTTCACTTCCGTTCTCAGATTTTTTTTTTTTTTTTACGTTACGTTTTAACCATCAGGAAACATATGGCTTCGTTCCCAGAATCAATCGGAAACCAAAAACGTCCGTTCCCACAACTTCCAAGGAACCAAATGTGCTAGCTGGGTAGTGACTACTGAAGGACCATGTCATAATGTTGTGTTTTCATCCACAGGGGAAACTGCAGTGTCGTGAGCATGTCACTGAAGGCTTTGAGAACATGCCTGCTGCCTTTATGGGAATGCTGCAGGGAGAAAACATTGGAAAAGCAATTGTTAAAGTTTGATGTGGCTTCAATGGATACTCTATAACCTATAGAATTAGGATTCAAGGAACATTCTATTCTACCCATAGGAAAGCCATAGTGTAACTGACATTACATTCTGGATTTTTTTTTTTTCTAGAGTGCATTCGTAGAGCAACCCAATTATACCTGCACATCATAGTCAGTCCTTGAATCAAAAATGTTTACTTTGTATGAAGTATTAAAGTATTTTCAAGCTTTTGTTTTGTAAAAAGGTTGTCTGACTATTTTGTTACTCACAAATTAGATTCAAATGAATTAATACGGTTTCGTAGGCAAGCAAGTAGTAATTTAGTAATGGTAAAATCTGCATCACCACACTGTACCACAGATCTAGGTTGTTCTGTCGTATTGCAGGCTATAGCTCTAAAAATAACTCTGCTCCAGTGTTAATTTCGTGAACAAAAATAGTGACTAAATATTCGTCAAACACCTATTTTTCCGTGGCAATTGACGACACTGACTAAATAGACCCAGAAAAAACTATAACTACGTTTTTATTTCAATTCACTAAAACGAGACTAAATTATCTCTGTGACTAACATCGGACTACAAAGTGGACTGGACAATAGTTTTTGGCACACACAGCCTAGCCTGAACCAGGATATGGGCTTACAGGAGACGTTGAATATGGCAATTCTCCTTTAAGAAGTGGATTTGGCGCATGCACACTTAGTCAAAAACTATACTTAACACAAAATGTAAAGTGTTGGTCCCATGTTTCATGAGCTGAAATAAAAGATCCCAGACATTTTCCATACGCAACAATAGCTTATTTCTCTCACATTTTGTGCATTTGTTTACATCCATGTTAGTGAGCATTTCTCCTTTGCCAAGATAATCCATCCACCTGACAGGTGTGGCATATCAAGAAGCTGATTAAACAGCATGATCATTACATGCTGACTGCAGGAATGTCCACCAGAGCTGTTGCCAGAGAATTGATTGTTCATTTCTCTACCATAAGCCGCCTCCAACGTCATTTCAGAGAATTTGGCAGTACGTCCAACCGGCCTCACAGACCATGTGTAAACACGCCAGCCAAGGACCTCCACATCCGGCTTCTTCACCAGCGGGATCGTCTGAGACCAGCCACCCGGACAGCTGATGAAACTGAGGAGTATTTCTGTCTGTAATAAAGCCCTTTTGTGGGGAAAAACTCATCTGATTGGCTGGGCCTGGCTCCCCAGTTGGTGGGCCTATGCCCTCCAAGGCCCACCCATGAAATCCATAGATTAGGGCCTAATGAATTTATTTCAATTGACTGATTTCCTTATATGAACAGTAACTCAGTAAAATCGTTCATATTGTTGTATGTTGGGTTTATATTTTTGTTCAGTATTGATTATTTCC
Source organism: Coregonus clupeaformis (assembly GCF_020615455.1). Taxonomy (NCBI): domain Eukaryota; kingdom Metazoa; phylum Chordata; class Actinopteri; order Salmoniformes; family Salmonidae; genus Coregonus; species Coregonus clupeaformis. Next base: position 2,165,266 of record NC_059207.1, read on the forward strand.
AGACAAGGCATTTTTTTCGGTTGCATGTAACTTTTTATTTAGACCTTTTTTAAAGTACATACTGGCCCGGAACGGCAGTAATGATGATGGTTTCTCAGAAAAACTCAATTATTTGGTAAATACTGAACATATTTTGACATTATTAAGCTTGAAAAGCTGGTGAATGACAAGTTGAATGGCTGCTTCCTGGGCTTAAAGGAGAATCACCATATTCAACATATCCTGTAAACTCAGATTCTGGTTCAAGCCTATGTCAGAGGGGTAAACTACAAAGCAGAATCAATGAGTTAGCCAGTAGTATACTGCTTTATGAAATAAAAAAAATAGCAGCATTAAGTTTGATAGTGAAACAATAGTCTAGCTATGTTTTTCTCTCCCTTGAGTATAGAAACGTTTTTGAATTTGTAGTCTCGCTCAACCATCACACTTTCCCACTGCATTTCATGCCAGGTTCTGTAGCCAATGTACTAGGCAAGTCTCCCTCTTTTCCTCAAAGAAAACGGCTTGATTTTAGCCATTATGCTTTGGTTCATCATATCACAGAATAGATTACGTCAAAGATTGTCTATTATCTTGACAAGATAACAATGGTGACTGCTCTAACAATGGAAACTGCTCTAACAATGGAAACGCAGGTCCTGAAAGATGAAAGGCAGGCGTCTTTATTCATTATTGTCTCTCACTTTTGGCTCCCATGATCGATTCACCAAGTCCCACAGTTACAATTAGCCCTGCTGTCACTATTTAGACATTGAGACCACATATGCATAAGGCTGTGACAGTAATTGAATAACCGTGTAACTGACGGTTATGGATGAAGTAACCATCAAAACCATTTAAATAGGCCTACATTAATTTTAGGATTAATTTTTATTAACTTTATTTTCATGAAGATATCACTCCCGCTATTAGGTAAAGTTTTACTAATGATTATAAAGCAATTGTTTTGCAAACTATGTCTATTAAACGTTCTACATCTTCTCTTTCCAACTGTCCTTTGATGCTTGAGCAGCTAATCCCTAGATGCGCGGGGGTATAGAGCGCTATAGGCTATGGCACTTCAGTAAAAACATAATTTGATGTGTGGAATCTATTTTATACAATGCACGTTTTCATTGCTTGCTAACTTTCTGGTAAATAAATAAATCGGTCTTCTTTTAAAAGGTTGGATGTATCTGACTATTCATTAATTATTCAACAGCAGTCGACAAGGTTGTTCTGCCTCTGATATGCCAACCTAAACGAGACAAAAAAAAAGATTGTCGCCCTCCTATCCCCACGAAGTAGAACAGTAGCCTCATTCTAGTAGCGTCATTTACCAGTTTCTCATTCTCGAAGTGGAAACATTGTTTGCAGAGTTCACAACCTGCTATGCTTGTGAGAAACATGTTTTGGTTTATTTCATTCATCATTTACACGCTCCATATGTGCAATGAGCATGTCTGGTTTCTCTGTCCTGTTAATGTTGATAGAGCGCACGCGCGCCTGAGCACGCATAGAAGTACCTGGCTGGCCTGCTTCTCACAAATGTAAAATGTAGAGAAGTGCCTAGCTGGGCTTCTCAGTCATTTTTTCTTCACAACAGTAAGTCAACGAAGTCCGTATTTATATATATATATATATATATATATATATATATATATATATATATATATATATATATATATATATATATATATATATATATATATAGTGGTGGTGTCCAAGACAACGTTGCTGATAATGCTGTGATGATAAGAAGTCCGCTTACACTGTTCTTTGATTATAAAGGTTTATTGTATCAAAGTTCACAGTATTAATTTACAGATATCTGCAGTTATATCTGAGAGAAACGGCCAATCTGTTGATCCCATATGTTGTCTCTCTCCCCGTCCTTTGTTTAAGACATGGTATTTATATCCTATGTGACATAGTATGGCGTGATTTTAATACACCAATCCCTGGCTTTTCACATATCTTCCCATTTCCTCTTTTCCAGGAATTTAGTAATGCTTTCCAGATGTTTCAGCAAGCAGAGCCAAGTTCCTCTAACACACTTTTGCAAACGTCAGCACAATCATAGACCCTCAGACACTACATATTTCCCCCCTTCGAGACTAATTAAGTCTCAAAAACAAAAAGAATAGAATTATGACAAATAACATTTTTTGTTCTTGAGTAACTTTAGCAATAAACCTAAATTTATGGAGAGTAAACACATGTTTATATAGACACATTTTTGTATGTAGTGTAAATACATTGTTATGGAGTGTAAATAAATTGTTATGGAGTGTAAGAGCGAAAAACCTGTCTGGCAGCTTTCATTCCAAATATCCATCAGTCAATCAAGACAGGAAAATTCTCTCACGGCCCCTCTGCCCTAGGCGACCACCTAAGTACTCCAGATCAATTTATAAATCTTTATCAATGCATTTTAAGCTATGATGCAATTGAATACACATGAAAACCCCAGCAAACAAAATACAATCAAAAATGTCCACATTCAGGCTGGTCGACCCATCGGACCCTCCTGTGGATGCTCTCTGTCCTTGCCTAGACCCAATTTCCCTAAGCTTCAACGAAATAAACAAAAACATCTGAGGTCCCCACATGTACCCAACAACAGAAAACATAATTCTTCAAAAAATTAATACAGAAAGAATATAACACTGGAATGTAGTCCACTACACTTCATCTCCTCCACAGTGTCGACTTTCAATGCGACGTCGATGATGGAATCTGAACATTTCCACACCTTCCTTGTTCCACTTCCTCCAGTCCATTCATATTGTCCATGTTTGAGTATTTGAGTCCCTCTACATATTCCCCCATATGCTTCTGGAAGAAAAGAAAAGACCAAACAGTATCTTTTGCAAAACAACACATTCAAATTAAAACTTCAATATCAACTAAAAATATAAGAATTCCAAAAATGATATGAATTCCATTTCCCCCCTTTGATTCATAAGAAAATACTAAATATCACAATAATATAATTATCCCACAATCAGATATTCAAAATTTCCTAGAGTTATTTCAACCCTAGTTTTCATAACATTTTAGTCTGACTTTTTCCAATTTTTTGGAAAATTGGAAAAGAGGAGGAAACAGCGGCTATGGAGACTTACATAGCCGAGTCCTTGGCACAGGGATACATACGGTCCTCCACTTCCCCGGTCTCCTCAAGTTTCTTCTTTGTGAAGAAGAAGGACGGGGATTGCGCCTGTATTGATTACCGTAGTCTCAATCAGATCACAGTTAAATACAGTTACCCACTTCCACTGATTGCGACGATGACGTAGTCACATGCGGAGCGCGGTTCTTCACAAAGTTGGATCTCAGGAGCGCGTACAATCTGGTGCGCATTAGGGAGGGGGGATGAATGGAAAACAGCATTTAGCACCACCTCGGGTCATTACGAGTATCTCGTCATGCCATACGGGTTAATGAATGCTCCTTCAGTCTTCCAATCCTTTGTTGACGAGATTTTCCGGGACATGCATGGGCAGGGTGTAGTAGTTTATATCGACAACATCCTAGTGTATTCTTCTACACGAGCCGAGCATGTAGCCCAGGTGCGCCGAGTGTTGAGAAGACTGTTGGAGCATGACTTGTATGTCAAGGCAGAGAAATGCCTGTTCTTCCAGGAGTCCGTCTCCTTTTTGGGTTATCGGTTGTCCGCGTCTGGTGTGGAGATAGAGGTAGACCGGGTATCGGGCCGTGCGTAATTGGCAAACTCCAACCACTGTAAAAGAGGTGCAGCAGTTCTTGGGTTTTGCTAATTACTACCGGAGGTTTATTCGGGGTTTTGGACAGGTTGCAGCTCCCATTACGTCCCTGCTAAAGGGGGGTCCGGTTCGTTGCAGTGGTCGGCTGAGGCGGACAGGGCATTTGTCAAACTAAAGAACCTGTTCACCTCGGCTCCTGTGCTGGCGCATCCGGATCCCTCTTTACCATTCCAAGTAGAGGTAGACGCGTCCGAGACCGGTATTGGGGCAGTTCTGTCACAACGGTCCGGCACGCCACTTAAACTCCGCCCCTGTGCGTTCTACTCCAAGAAGCTCAGCTCGGCGGAGCGCAACTATGATGTTGGGTGTCACACCCTGGCCTTAGTGATCTTTGTTTTCATTAATATTTTAGTTAGGTCAGGGTGTGACATGGTGAAGTATGTGTTTTGGTTTGTCTAGGGGTTTGTAGGTTTATGGGGTAATGTCTTGTCTAGGTGTTTGTATGTTGATGGCTGCCTGGATTGGTTCTCAATTGGAGACAGCTGTGGTTTATTGTCTCTAATTGGGAGCCATATTTAAGGCAGCCATGGGCATCATGTGTTTGTGGGTAATTGTCTATGTTGAACGTTTGTTGCTTGTCTGTGCACTTACGTTATTTAGCTTCACGGTCGTTTGTTGTTTTGTTAGTTTCGGATAGTGTTCGGTTTCGTGTTTTTCTCTCTTCCTAAATAAAGAGATGTATTTTGCACACGCTGCGCCTTGGTCCAATATCTCACAAGAAGACGATCGTGACAGAATTACCCACCATCAAAGGACCAAGCGGCGTGTCCAGGAGCCAAGGGTCTGGACATGGGAGGAGATTTTGGAAGGTAAAGGGTCTTGGACTTGGGAGGAAATCCTGGATGGGATGGATCGACGGCCATGGAGTGAAACAGTGGAGAGGCGACTGAGAGAGGAGCAACGGCGTCAGCAGGGCCATCGTCGGAGGGACGAGAGGCAACCCCAAAAAGTTTTTTTGGGGGGGGCACATGGCTTGGGCGGCTGGGCAGCAGGAGGCTGCCACAGGGAGACGTGGAGAGAAGGCTACCGGTTTACGGGAGCCATTGGCGAGTAGAGGGAGGGAAGCAGTTGAGGCACGGCGTAAGAGACTGAGGTGTGTTACCAGTCCGGTCCGGCCCGTTCCTGATCCCCGGTTAAGGCCAGTGGTGTGTGTTCCCAGTACGGACCGGCCTGTTCCTACTCCACGCATCAAGCCCACGGTGTGCGTCGCCAGTCCAGCCCGGCCGGTTCCTGCTCCACGTACTAAGCCTACGGTGTACGTGGCCAGCCCAGCCCGACCTGTTCCTGCTCCACGTACCAGACCCACGGTGTGCGTCGCGCCAGTCCAGCCCGGCCGGTTCCTGCTCCACGCACTAAGCCTACGGTGTACGTCGCCAGCCCGACCCGGCCTGTTCCTGCCACTCGCACCAAACCTACGGTGCGCGTCGCCAGCCCGGTCCGGCCTGTTCCTGCCACCCGCACCAAGTCTACGGTGCGCGTCGCCAGCCCGACCCGGCCTGTTCCTGCCACTCGCACCAAACCTACGGTGCGGCCGCCAGCCCGGTCCGGCCTGTTGCTGCTCCCCGCACTAGCCCTGAGATGCGTGTCCTCAGCCCGGGACCACCAGTTCCGGCACCACGCACTAGGCCTTATGTGCGTCCCCAGGGTCCAGCATGCCCTGTTCCTTCTCCCCGCACTAGACCTGAGATGCGTGTCCTCAGCCCGGTACCTCCAGTTCCGGCACCACGCACTAGGCCTTATGTGCGTCTCGGCCGGCCAGAGTCTGCCGTCTGCCTAACGGGCGCCTGGACTGCTCGTCTGCCCAACGCCGTCTGAACTGTCCGTCTGCCAAGCGCTGCATGAACTGCCCGTCTGTACTGAGCCTGCTAAGCGCCCGTCTGCCATGAGCCTTCAGAGCCGTCCGCCAGACAGGAGCCGCTAGAGCCTTCCGCCAGACAGGATCAGCCAGAGCCTTCCGCCAGACAGGATCAGCCAAAGCCTTCCGCCAGACAGGAGCCGCTAGAGCCTTCCGCCAGACAGGATCAGCCAGAGCCTTCCGCCAGACAGGATCAGCCAGAGCCTTCCGCCAGACAGGATCAGCCAGAGCCTTCCGCCAGCCATGAGCAGCCAGATCCGTCAGCCAGCCATGAGCAGCCAGATCCGTCAGCCAGCCATGAGCCGTCCAGCCAGGATCCGCCAGAGCCGTCCAGCCAGGATCCGCCAGAGCCGTCCAGCCAGGATCCGCCAGAGCCGTCCAGCCAGGATCCGCCAGAGCCGTCCAGCCGGGGATCCGCCAGAGCCGGTCCAGCCAGGATCCGCCAGCCAGCCAGGATCCGCCAGAGCCAGCCAGCCAGGATCCGCCATTTAGTCCGGTGCTGCCCCTTAGCCCGGTGCTGCCCCTTATCCTGGTGCTGCCCCATATCCTGGTGCTGCTCCTTATCCTGGTGCTGCCCCTTATCCTGGTGCTGCCCCTTAGTCCGGTGCTGCCCCTTAGTCCGGTGCTGCCCCTTAGTCCGGTGCTGCCTCTTAGTCCGGTGCTGCCCCTTAATCCAGTGGGGTTAAGTTGGAGGGTGGTCATTTGGAAGAGGCTACGAAAGCGGGTAGTGACTATGGTGGGGTGGGGACCACGACCAGTGCCAGAGCCGCCACCGTGGACAGACGCCCACCCAGACCCTCCCTAGACTTTATGCAGGTGCGCCCGGAGTTCGCACCTTGAGAGGGTTATGTCACACCCTGGCCTTAGTGATCTTTGTTTTCATTAATATTTTAGTTAGGTCAGGGTGTGACATGGTGAAGTATGTGTTTTGGTTTGTCTAGGGGTTTGTAGGTTTATGGGGTAATGTCTTGTCTAGGTGTTTGTATGTTGATGGCTGCCTGGATTGGTTCTCAATTGGAGACAGCTGTGGTTTATTGTCTCTAATTGGGAGCCATATTTAAGGCAGCCATGGGCATCATGTGTTTGTGGGTAATTGTCTATGTTGAACGTTTGTTGCTTGTCTGTGCACTTACGTTATTTAGCTTCACGGTCGTTTGTTGTTTTGTTAGTTTCGGATAGTGTTCGGTTTCGTGTTTTTCTCTCTTCCTAAATAAAGAGATGTATTTTGCACACGCTGCGCCTTGGTCCAATATCTCACAAGAAGACGATCGTGACATTGGGGACAGGGAGCTGTTAGCCGTAGTCCAGGCCCTAAAGGTGTGGAGGCATTGGCTTGAGGGGGCTCAACACCCTTTCCTCATTCTGACTGATCACCGTAACCTGGAGTACATCTGGGCAGCTAGGAGATTGAACCCTCGTCAGGCTAGGTGGAACATGTTCCTAACCCGGTTTTTTTAAGATCACATACATCCCTGGGTCCCAGAATGGTAAGGCAGACGCCCTGTCCCGGCGGTATGACACAGAGGAGAGGTCCAACGAGCCTACTTCCATATTGCCGGAGTCTTGTTTGGTGGCTCCGGTGGTATGGGAGGTCGATGCGTGAAATCGAGCGGGCACTGCGTACCCGACCCTACTCCCCCGAGTGTCCTGTGGGGCGGACGTACGTTCCGCTCGAGATTCGTGATCGACTTATTTATTGGGCTCATACATCACCCTCCTCTGGACATCCAGGTATTGGCCGGACCGTGCACTGTCTTAGCATGAAATACTGGTGGCCAACGTTAGCTAAGGATGTGAGGGTTTATGTCTCCTCCTGCTCGGTGTGTGCCCAGTGTAAGGCGCCTAGACATTTGCCCAGGGGTAAGCTACATCCCCTGCCCGTTCCACAACGACCATGGTCCCACCTATCGGTGGATTTCGTGAACCGACCTACCCCCTCCCAGGGGAGTACCACCATTTTGGTCGTTGTGGATCGGTTTTCCAAGGCCTGTCGTCTCCTTCCCATGCCGGGTCTCCTACTGCCCTACAAACCGCTGAGGCCCTATTTACCCATGTGTTCCGGCACTATGGGGTCCCCGAGGATATAGTGTCTGACCGAGGTCCCCAGTTCACCTCCAGAGTTTGGGGGGCGTTCATGGAACGGTTGGGGGTCTCTGTAAGCCTTACCTCGGGGTACCACCCAGAGAGCAATGGGCAGGTGGAACGTGTCAACCAGGATGTGGGTAGGTTTTGAGGTCCTATTGCCGGGACCGGCCGGAGGAGTGGTCTAGGTTCATCCCCTGGGCAGAGATGGCCCAGAACTCTCTCCGCCACTCCTCCACCAATTTAACACCTTTCCAGTGTGTTTTAGGTTATCAGCCGGTCCTGGCACCATGGCACGAGAGCCAGATCGAGGCCCCTGCGGTGGACGAGTGGATTCGGCGCTCGGAGGAGACGTGGGACGCTGCCCATGTCCATCTGCAGCGTGCCATCCGTCAACAAAAGGCGAGCGCCGATCGCCACCGCAGTGAGGGACCGGTGTACGCACCGGGAGATCGAGTCTGGCTCTCGACTCGAAACCTGCCCCTCCGCCTGCCCTGCCGGAAGCTGGGTCGGCGGTTTGCGGGGCCCTTCAAAGTCCTGAGAAGATTGAACGAGGTGTGTTACAGGTTACAACTGCCTATAGAGTATAAAAATATTAACCCCTCGTTCCATGTGTCTCTTCTCAGGCCGGTGGTAGCTGGCCCACTCCAAGAAGATGAGATAGGAGAGACCCCTCCTTTGGACATCGAGGGGGCCCCGGCGTACAGGGTCCGGACCATCTTGGACTCGAGGCGCCGGATGAGTGGTCTCCAGTATCTCGTGGAGTGGGAGGGGTACGGTCCGGAGGAACGGTGCTGGGTGCCCAGGAGGGACATACTCGATCCATCCCTCCTGACTGAGTTTCACCGTGGGCATCCCACACGCCCGGGTCCGCGTCCTCCTGGCCGTCGCCGGGGTCGGCGCACGGCTGGAGCCGCGCGTCAAGGGGGGGGTACTGTCACGGTTTCGGCCGAGACTGCTCCTCCTCCTAGTTCGGGCAGGCTTCGGCGTTCGCCGTCCCCGGAGTACTAGCTGCCACCGCTCTATGTTTCGTCATTTGATTGCTTTTGTCTGTCTGTTACACCTGTGTCCATTTGTGTGTTGATTACGTGTCTTATAAGTTCCTTGTTTTGCACTAGTATGATTGTGTGTTGTTATGACTGCCACTGTGTCGGAGCTACGTGTTTGCACCCTGTTTGTTTTGTGTTTAGTGTTTACGCGTGTGCGTAATTTTCCCTCGCCTCTTGGTGTATGTCGAGGTCGGGGTTTTCTCGTAAGCATTAGACTATTAAAGTCTGTTGGACTTAACCTCTGTGTCCTGCGCCTGACTCCTCCACCACATCCACATCGGTTCTAGTGACATATGACTTCTTTACACAACAACTTTGCAACTGACTGAGCATCTTTTAGCTTAGTTGAACATCTTATGCACCTCTTGGTATATGAATGTAACCAAGAATAACAGTCAAACATTATTTTTCAGACAGATTGTGCACCTGCCTATGACATAGTCAATCTATTTCAGAAAATATGGTTCCAAAAACTCTACTCCTTTGTGATCTTTATCCTAATCTCCCCCCTTGCAACATTAGCTAACCCATAGCTTCCTAAATCATCATGGTTTCTCCAAAACAATTGATTGCTACTCTAACGATTTTTCTATTGTCTTCAAAACACCTGCTTTTGAAAGTCCTTCAATTTGTGGTTCAATCCCATGGATTGCTTCATCTTTCAATGGATACTGATTCTTCCAAGGAGGTCTGGCTCCTCGTCGAAGTTCAACTTTCACCGGTTGGGCTGATTTCACAAATCCAATATCAGTACTACTTTGATATCACAAACATTCTTGAACTTTTTGCAACATCTTCTCTTTCATAGGGTCTGAATCCATCTTCACACTGCAAATAGATTCATGTGTTATCCATACAGCTTGTGGCTCTCCTTGTCCTTGAGCCAAAATCATCATTTTCAGAAATCGCTGATCTTCACTCCTCCAAATCCTTCTCCTAATTAGTTGATTTGACATAGTGAGATGTGTAACCTCTTCAGGCTGAACACAGATAAAAGCCGTTCCGCTATCCATCATCACTTCCCATAGTCCATTGTTTATTTTCACTTCAATTGTTGGATCTTTTTCCCTAACTGGTGCTACCAGCTGAAACTCCCCCTTTCGGATCTTCTAGGCACCCCTAGAATCCTTGCTCCTTTCCCCTAAAGGGTTCACCTGTCCTCCAGATGATCTTCACTTGCTCCTGTATCTTCCTCTGAAATTATTTCTTTCCAGAAACTATCTATGGATATGAAACAACTTGTACCACTAGTTGTGGCTGGTACAATTGCATTTCACCTTGTTCAGTTGAAGCTGTAGCAGTGATTGTTGATTTGGTTCACACTGATTCTGCATAACCAGAGCTTGTTTCTTCTCCTTCTTATTCTCCACCAGTTGTATTTGATTGAATTTTCTGAGAGTTTCTTGGTCCTGTTCTTTCTGGTTGTGTTCCTTTTTCCGGTACAGATCCACTTGATGGGCTATATGATCTGTATAGACACCTTTTGTCATGCTTCCAAGTCCAACCACCTCTGCCAGTTTGCTCCTTACTGGTGAGGGCAGTCCCATCGGTAGTTTAGCTCTCAAGATTGACTGCTCAATTTGACTCACATGGATCATTTCCGGTAATATTTCTCCACACTTGATGAACTCTTGACACGTAGGCTCTCTGATTTTCTTGTTGTCCTAGTGGATCAATCAGAATGTTGTCAACCCAGTCAAAACTGTTCGCTGCTCTGGCACCCCAATGGTGGAACAAGCTCCCTCACGACGCCAGGACAGCGGAGTCACTCACCACCTTCCGGAGACATTTGAAACCCCACCTCTTTAAGGAATACCTGGGATAGGCTAAAGTATTCCTTCTAACCCCCCAAATTGTAAAGTGGTTATCCCACTGGCTATAGGGGTGAACGCACCAATTTGTGAGTCGCTCTGGCTAAGAGCGTCTGCTAAATGACGTTAATGTGCCCTTGAGCAAGGCACTTAACCCTAATTGCTCCTGTAAGTCGCTCTGGTTAAGAGCGTCTGCTAAATGACTAAAATGTAAAAAAAAATGTAAATGTCAGGATGCACATTTGTTGGAAACGTATCTCTCAGTGCTCTCCACAGCCGATTTCAACTTGCAGCCAACAATTCAGGGTCATTCACTGCAGTCCCCACATATCTATGAAGTCCAGCTCTCTGAAAAATTTCTTCCATGCCTGGAATCCCCAAGGAGATTAGCCAAAAGTCTCTTAATGTCTCCTATGGCAGACTGTGTTCCCACCGTAATTTCTTCCAACTTTGAAATCCAAGGATATGCTCCATCTTGAAGAGTAGGCAGCTTCTCAAGTATATCTGACATATCGGTATTCTGCAAAGGCTTATATTCTAGGTTTTGTCCTCGAATGATCACTGGCATCATCTTCTTACTTGTGCTCCCTTGTCTTGGCCTCAATGTATACTTCTTCTCCAATTATTGGGATCCTTTTTTCAGCAGTTTTTTCTTCTGTATCTTCAGCTTCTTGAGTTGTTCTTCCAGCTCTCTTACTTCTTCTAAATTATTGGCCTTATCCAGGTATGATACGCATCGGTCTATATCTCTTTCTATTTCTTCTGTGCTAGTCATTGTAGGATAAAATCTCTCTTGAATATGAAGCACCTTTAATCTCCAAATCTTCATTGTTGTCTCCATCTTCATTTTCATCAGAACTCGAATCACTTGTACTCTTCTTCTTCCAACTTCCATCACCCCTTCTTTCCGCTCTGGCCAACCTCTGTCTGATGACAGGGTCATATCCACCCATGATCTCTTCTGAATCACTCTGATCATCATCATCATCATCATCAAGTTCCATCCTCCTGAACCTCACTCTACCCTTAGTTTCCAGACATCTCGTTTTCTTCCTACTTTTGGAGTTTGGATTCATCTTTATGGTCGTTTTCTGCTTGTCCTCTCTCTATTATTCGTTCATCTTCATCTCTGATGCAATAATCACCCTCCTGAATGATCACTGGAAGCTGAGGATAGACGTCCTTAAACTTGACTTCTTTCTCATAAGGTGGGGGTGTTTTTGCTGAATCCATATGTGAGAAAGGTGTATTGACTTCTGCCATTAGTTTTTCTGTCACCTTCACCTCTTTTGCCATTTTCTCTGTACCTCTGTCTCTCTTATCTTTTGTATCTTTTATCAGCTTTTGTCCTTCATTTTCAAACAGCTTAAGAACACCCAGCTCTCTTTGTCTCTTTTCTTTACGTTGTTGTCCTTTTTCCCCTTCTTTTGATCTGCCTTATACGTGGATACAAGCACTTGCATTATCTTGATGACGTCTGGGTTAAGAGTCCCTTCCACTGGCCATGGTTGTTCAATGTCAGGCCAACGTTTATTCCATTTTTCAGATAACCTTGCAATACCATTAACTAGAGGATTACTATTCTGTACTACATCAAGAGGAGTAATTGCTTTTGTAGTTTTGATGTCCTTTTTCCCCATTGTAACGACTCTGTTATATGTTTCCCTCTTTTTTTTCCTTCTTTTTTTTTAAATAAAAATTTTTTTATCAATTAATTAATCAATTAATTAATCAATATATCAATTTATTTTATGAATTTTATTTTACCAAATTATTGATTAGTGGCAATCTTACCACATCTGATCAGGAAAAGTAAAGGAAAGTAGTCAACTTCAGAGCAATCCAAAAAGAAAAGACCTGTAATCCAGCAACACTACAGCACTCACAAACCAATTGCTTAATAATCACCCAATTATCTTAATTTTACAGAATAATGTCAATGCTGGACTCTAATCAAAACAAGTCATTCACAAAAACTCTAATGTGCAATTATCAATTACATCAATTCATCAGTCTGTTGCCAAGTTCCTGCGAAATGGTCACAACATGAAATATTCTATGTATACACAATGTATGTATTATATCCTGTAAGGGAAAGTAGGTTTTGTGGATAAGAACAGTGCTAGCCTTGATTTTGACTTGATTGTTGTCGCTGATGTACTGGTCAGCACCTCCTCTCTCTCTCTCTCTCTCTCTCTCTCTCTGTCTCCTCCTTCTCGTCTCTCATATGACAGAAGAACAAAGGAACAGACAAGAATGTAGTATTTTATGCATACTTATATTCACATTCACGCTAAGAAATAAGCAAACAGCTTAACTCAGGAATATTATAAATAGCGCAATAACATTTTATTTTATTTATTTATTTAATTATTATTATTTTTTAATCCATCAACATATCTCTCTCATTTATCAATTCAATCAAATAGTTTCATAGTTAAACAACAGCCACTTATCAGACAGAACACTTTAATCGTATTCAAATCCCCCCTCTCTGTCTGCTCTGTTCTGAGTCTGCGTCTCCCAGCAGTTCAGTGGAGGCAGGGGAGTGGCACATCTGTTCTACGTAACTCTAAACTCATAAAATCCCACACTTGCGCAGTTCAGTCACCAATGCGATTTCAGAGTGAACAGAACTCTCCTAAAAAGCTCTCTCCCAGCTAAACAACAGAGTAGACAAACCAGCTGTCGCTCCGTTCTCTCCCCCTTTTGACAAACAATAACACTTAACAGAGCTCACAAACAAACACGGAACACAGAACTTAGAACACAAATCCTACTTCGAAGTTTCTTATCTTCACTTATCCTAATCTGCAGATTTATAGTTATGTTGTTATCAATTACAAAACATCTCTATACACTTCTTAAAAAGTCCTCCCTGTAGGCTCATGCTATTCTAATAGTTAATGAACATTCTCTTTTTATAGAGACTCATAAGGTTTTAACCTTAACTAATATATTTCCTTACAAAAGACTAAAACCCCTGTTGTCATAGCCTTAGTCGACACACATCTGGAACACATCAGACCTCTTTTTTTTTTTTTTCTCTCTCTCACACACACATAGGTTCTCCTCTCATACACACACATACACACATGAAAAGAATGCATCCGTTCATACAAAGCATGCTACCGCCGTTCCTATTTTCCTTTATATTCCTTCCTAAATTTCTGCTACCTCAGGTTGTAGACATCCAATGAGAGGATTACTTCCGACAAATACTTCGTCAAATAGATTCTGAGAGGTAACATACAATTGAATATATCTTCTACAATCTGCAGTTCCCAGAACTGACTTGAGAGTTAATCTAATAACTATCAAGATTCATGGCCCATCATAATGATCGCCTCGTTTCGAGGGCTGCCTTAAATCAACGGCGTCCTAAAAGTATACTTTTCCTTATTTCCTGGCCTTATTCCTTCATGCTTTTCCTGGACAGTCTCTCACACTTTTATTCAAGCCAAATATCGGTGTGCCCTATCGGTGTGGCCTATAGACACTCCCCCCTTTTTGCGTTGTTCCCAACGCAAACGAATTTAGAAAATTTAGAACGGAATTCTCATCACACAGCAAATACCAGCAAAGCGCACACACAAGTTCTTTGACGGTACATCTGAACGCACACACCCTGGACTCACAAAACGACCAGCGCCCAATGTTTGTGATTAAGCTCACCTTATTTGCCGGCCTCTTGAGCGGGAGTCACTGTAGCCCATGAATGGAATGCAGAGAAAAGACGTAGCACGTCCCAAAAACCTCGTCGCCATTAAAATGTGGTGGTGTCCAAGACAACGTTGCTGATAATGCTGTGATGATAAGAAGTCCGCTTACACTGTTCTTTGATTATAAAGGTTTATTGTATCAAAGTTCACAGTATTAATTTACAGATATCTGCAGTTATATCTGGAGAGAAACGGCCAATCTGTTGATCCCATATGTTGTCTCTCTCCCCGTCCTTTGTTTAAGACATGGTATTTATATCCTATGTGACATAGTATGGCGTGATTTTAATACACCAATCCCTGGCTTTTCACATATCTTCCCATTTCCTCTTTTCCAGGAATTTAGTAATGCTTTCCAGATGTTTCAGCAAGCAGAGCCAAGTTCCTCTAACACACTTTTGCAAACGTCAGCACAATCATAGACCCTCAGACACTACAATATTTACATCCATTCAAATTACAATAGTTCCTCACAGTATTTGAAAAACCTTTCCAACACTCGCCCACTCGATAATCAGCGTCGCTGATAAAAAGGCTGTGTTGCGTGTATTTGTTTATATTTGAATGATTGTCAATTTCATCTTCATACTATAGCATAGCTGTCCCTTTCATACTTTACTTGTCAATTCATTATCTTATAGCCTACTTTCGGGAAGCCTAAATTAGGCCTAGGTTTTTAAATACATTTTAAGGAAAGGATAAATATTTGCTTGTGTCTGACATAGGCTGGTGGCTTTGATTTACGGAAGTGTGTGTGAGTTCGCTGATTCTCTCCATAGGCCTATATGTCCATTCAGAACGTTTCATAAAGTAGCCTGTCTGGACGACATCTCTCTTTAATACGAATCAAACGCTCCTGTCATGATTTTATCTTGTAAAAGGCCTATTTTCAGTAGCTTAGGCTACATTATTTATCTCATTACGGCGTCCTCTCTTTGAAGAAAATATATAAATGCCACTGCCATCGAAGGACCGTGGCAGCAGGTTTTGTGACGTTATGCGAGTAAACCAATCGGACTTCGTTTGAATGGTTTTGTGCGTCGAAATAGGATCTGTATTAAAACAAATTATATGCAGAAAAGTCAACAGACAAGGACAAGGTAGTCATATATCTTTATTGACTCCATTAATGTTGTCAATAAGAAAATGCGACATATCCTCTCAAACCTGGAATTTCTTAATTTGTTGATTAATATTTATAAGGAATAACCTGAATAATAATAATGCAATGTCATGATAATAACGAAGTGTAATGGCTTGTTTCAAATAGGTTTTTATTAAGAAGCATATCAATCAGCATCCTCACAAGCTCCATCCCTACCAGCCCCTCTCAAAGCATTAATTCAGCAGTGCCCCAGCCCCAAAGTGCACATTCTCCACTCTCAAGTGTTACCATCAAGACAACTACAGTTGAAGTGGAAAGTTTACATACACCTTAGCCAAATACATTTAAACTCAGTTTTTCACAATTCCTGACATTTAATCCTACTAAAAATTCCCTGTCTGATTTGCATGCCCACACACACACATACAGTTGAAGTCGGAGGTTTACATACACCTTAGCCAAATACATTTAAACTCTGTTTTTCACAATTCCTGACATTTAATCCTAGTAAAAATTCCCTGTCTTAGGTCAGTTAGTATCACCACTTTATTTTAAGAATGTGAAATGTCAGAGTAATAGTAGAGAGAATGATTTATTTCAGCTTTTATTTATTTCATCACATTCCCAGTGGGTCAGAAGTTGACATACACTCAATTAGTATGCGGTAGCATTGCCTTTAAATTGTTTAACTTGGGTCAAACGTTTCGGGTACCCAGTCCTCCTGACAGAGCTGGTGTAATTGAATCAGGTTTGTAGGCCTCCTTGCTCACACACGCGTTTTCAGTTCTTCCCACACATTTTCTATAGGATTGAGGTCAGGGCTTTGTGATGGCCACTCCAATACCTTGACTTTGTTGTCCTTAAGCCATTTTGCCACAACTTTGGAAGTATGCTTGGGGTCATTGTTCATTTGGAAGACCCATTTGCGACCAAACTTTAACTTCCTGACTGATGTCTTGAGATGTTGCTTCAATATATCCACATACTT
The DNA here is from genome assembly GCF_020615455.1 of Coregonus clupeaformis. Taxonomy (NCBI): domain Eukaryota; kingdom Metazoa; phylum Chordata; class Actinopteri; order Salmoniformes; family Salmonidae; genus Coregonus; species Coregonus clupeaformis. The sequence continues at coordinate 2,181,645 of NC_059207.1, forward strand.
TTCCTTCCTCATGATGCCATCTATTTTGTGAAGTGCACCAGTCCCTCCTGCAGCAAAGCACCCCCACAGCATGATGCTGCCACCCCCGTGCTTCATGGTTGGGATGGTGTTCTTCAGCTTGCAAGCTACCCCCTTTTTCCTCCAAACATAACAAGGGTCATTATGGCCAAACAGTTCTATTTTTGTTTCATCAGACCAGAGGACATTTCTCCAAAAAGTACGATCTTTGTCTCCATGTGCAGTTGCAAACCGTAGTCTGGCTTTTTTATGGCGGTTTTGGAGCAGTGGCTTCTTCCTTGCTGAGTGGCCTTTCAGGTTATGTCGATATAGGACTCGTTTTACAGTGGATATAGGTACTTTTGTACCTGTTTCCTCCAGCATCTTCACATGGTCATTTGCTGTTGTTCTGGGTTTGATTTGCACTTTTCTCACCAAGGTACGTTCATCTCTAGGAGACAGAGCGCGTCTCCTTCCTGAGCGGTATGATGGCTGCGTGGTCCCATGGTGTTTATACTTGCGTACTATTGTTTGTACAGATGAACGTGGTACCTTCAGGCGTTTGGAAATTGTTCCCAAGGATGAACCAGACTTTTGGAGATCTATAAAAAAAATTCTGAGGTCTTGGCTGATTTCTTTTGATTTTCCCATGATGTCAAGCAAAGAGGCACTGCGTTTGAAGGTAGGCCTTGAAATACATCCACAGGTACACCTCCAATTGACTCAATTATGTCAATTAGCCTATCAGAAGCTTCTAAAGCCATGACATAATTTTCTGGAATTTTCCAAGCTGTTTAAAGGCACAGTCAACTTAGTGTATGTAAACTTCTGACCCACTGGAATTGTGATACAGTTAATTATAAGTGAAATAATCTGTCTGTAAACAATTGTTGGAAAAATTACTTCTGTCATGCACAAAGTAGATGTCCTAACCGATTTGCCAAAATGATAGTTTGTTAAAAAGAAATTAGTGGAGTGGTTGAAAAAACAGTTTTAATGACTCCAACCTAAGTGAATGTAAACTTCCGACTTCAACTGTATCTGTGCCTTATCAGTCTAAGCCACCTCTTCAGACTAAACCTCTTGTCCAGCCTGCTGTGAGTACTCAAAGTCATGTGCGCGTCCAGCCTCGCGTGCACCAGCCTCCTGTGAACCAACCTCCTGTGCAGCAGCCTCACTTGTACCAGCCTTATGTGCACTGTGAGCATCCCAACGTGCACACTCAGCATCAAGGGCACAACCAGTTCCAGCCTCCTGATGTGTACCGGCCTTCCGTGCCCTATCGACCTCCTGTGCACTCTGAATCTCTCATGAACTCTCAACCTACTGTGCAGTTTCACCAACAACCACAGTACTACCCAGAGCCGCCTCAAGTCTATTCCAACCAATACCAGCCTCCTCCTCCCCGGCACCCAGAGATTTACCCTACCCCATCCTACACAACTCCTACACCAAGTCAGCCTCGTTACCCAGCACACCAACCTCGAAACGTCACCACCTCTCAAACCCAGAACGTCCTGAACCCAGAGAGACCTCTGGTGAACCCCCCAGTGTGCTCGGCTCCAGCTTCTGCCCTTCAGCAGTATGGTAGACCCCATCCAGCGTTACCAGTTTCTCAAGCCTTCGACGTGCCTACTGCTCACTACTACCTACTTTCCAACCAATGGCTAGTCCCAGAAATACCAATTTACACCCCTCAAGTGGCTCCACAGAGACCCATGTATTCATCCCGGATAGAGGGACCTTCTTTCCCCAACTTCATTCACAAAGATCCTGAAGAGTTTGCAATGTTAAGAATGGCCCTCACAAACCTACTGCCAGAGGAGGAAACAGAGAAGTACAAGTACCACATCTTCCTGGATCACCTGCACTTGGTCTCTGCCTGCCACATGGCCCTGGATTATGCTAATGACCCCCAGACATACTCCTCAGCACTGGACCAGAAGTATGGCCAACCCTACCACCTAGTCCTGAGAGAGATAGCAACCATTCTGAACCTTCCCAGAATCTGCCCAGGTGATTCAAGAGCTTTCAGTAGCTTTGCCCTTCGAATCCGCAACACTGGTGGGGATGCTCCAGTCATTCCAGCACGGCGAGGGAGCTGCTGAGCTGACCTGCTCCTCCCATGTTCAGCAACTCCTCAGTAAGTTATCAGCAGAACAAGTTGCCGGTTATGACCATCATGCCCACAGAACCAGGCCAGGTGTCCAGTACAATCAGAAGGACTTCTCCTTGTGGCTGCAAGATGAAGCAGAGTGTCAGGCAGTTGTCAGCCCAGGTTGGTAGCTCCACCAAGCACCATCTTGCCACAAAGGAAAGACTGCCAGACATTCTCCAAGCCCTCATCTAGTACAGCTACAATCCTGCATGGTTCCAATTCTACCTCAAAATCCTCACCCATCAGACGATCTTCCATACCCCCAGCTACCGGTAAGACCCCTGGTGGACCCAGGCTCCTGTGTCTCTACTGTGATTCAAGGGATCATACCCTCACAAACTGTGAGAGACTCAAGGGGCTCAGTGCAGAGAAAGATTAGTGGTTTAAAGACAAAAGGCGATGTTGGAGATGTGCCAAGCCACATATGGCTTCAGAGTGTAACTTGAAGAAACCCTGCCCCAAGTGCCATGGAAAGCATCTTGGCATCCTGCACGATGTCCACAACAGAAAACCAGACTCTAGAGTCTTCTATGTCAACCCACAAAGCCATTCCCCCAAAGTACTCTTGAAGGTTGTTAAAGTCATCCTGAGTAACAAAGATCACCATCTTGAGACTTATGCCATCCTTGACGATGGCTCAGAACGCACACTGCTATTGTCAGCTGCTACCAAGCACTGACGGCTCAATGGAGCGGCTGAAGTGCTATGGACAATCCTACAAGAGACAGAGACACTAGAGGGAGCCACAGTCCTCTTGCAGCCTCAAGCCCCAACAAGAAATTCACAGTCCAGGATGCATTCACCTCCAACAAGATGGCCCTAGTAGAACAAAGCTACCCAGTAGGTAAACTGCAGAGACGCCACCATCACCTCAAAGGCCACCCTTTGCGTGCCTTCTCCAGAGTTCAACCTCTCCTCCTCATTGGAGCTGATAACCCCCTTCTCATCACTCCAATTAAGCGTGTTCGCCTAGGTCCACCAGGGGCAACAGCAGCCTTAAAGACTAGGCTTGGATGGACACTCCAAGGCCCTACCCATCTCCTAGACCAGTCCACTCTGCAACAGTGCCTGCTCACAACCTCCCTTGCTCCCAAAGCTAACTTACTCTACAACATAGAGAAACTATGGCAAGTTGATATGCTCCCTTTCCAGGATGAGAAGTTAATCACTCGATCCAAGCAAGATACCAAAGCCATGTCCTTACTAGACTCCATTAATGGCATTGACCGCTATTCAACACCCCTCCTTCACACCATGATGGCACCCCAACTCCATGCCCCCATTGAAGTAGTCATTGTCATTTACAAAATAGCCTCCAACACTCTACTCAGCAAATTGGATGTAGTCTATCACAGTGCCATCCGTTTTGTCTCCAAAGCCCCATATAATACCCACCACTGTGACCTGTACGCTCTTGTTGGCTGGTCCTCACTACATATTCGTCGCCAAACCCACTGGCTCCAGGCCATCTATAAATCACTGCTAGGCAAATCCCGCCTTATCTTAGCTCATTGGTCACCATAGCAACACCCACCCGTGAGTCTGCGCTCCAGCGGAAGTATATCTCACTGGTCATCCCCAAAGCCAACACCTCCTTTGGCCGCAATTCCTTCCAGTTCTCTGCTGCCAATGACTGGAACAAATTGCAAAAATCTCTGAAGCTGGAGACACTTATCTCCCTCACTAACTTTAAGCATCAGTTGTCAGAGCACCTTACCGATCACTGCACCTGTACACAGCCCATCTGAAATTAGCCCGCCCAACTACCTCATCCCTATATTGTTATTTATATTGCTCATTTGTACCCCAGTATCTCTATTTGCACATCATCTCTTGCACATCTATCATTCCAGTGTTAATACTAATTGTAATTATTTTGCACTATAGCCTATTTTATTGCCTTACCTCCATAACTTGCTAAATTTGCACACACTGTATATATATATGTATTTCTGTTGTATTATTATTATTATTATTTATTTTTTTTGACTTTGTTTTGTTTTACCCCATATGTAACTCTGTGTTGTTTTTATCGCACTGCTTTGCTTTATCTTGGCCAGGTCGCAGTTGTAAATGAGAACTTGTTCTCAACTGGTTTACCTGGTTAAATAAAGGTGAAAAAAAAATAAAAATAAAAATAAATACCTATCCTCTAATGTACAGAGGCAACTAAAGCGCAAACCTGAGTTGACTACCATCTACAACCAAAAGGTAATGAAGTTGGTCAATGCTGGCTACATTGCCAAACTCAACACAGGTCAAGTAGATGGACTCCAACAAAGAATCCTGGTACATCCCGCATCATCATGGTGTTCAATTACTCCTTCCTGTACCAAGGAGAATCCCTGAATGAACACCACCTACCTGGACCCACCCTGGGACCATCCTTGATCGGTGTGCTCCTCTGATTCCGACAGAACGGCATTGCCATCAGTGGGTACATCGAGTCCATGTTAAACCAGGTATGACTGCTTACCAAAGACCGCTCTCTCCTGAGATTCCTGTGGAGGGAATGAGAAAGGAAAACCCCCAGATGTATGGACCTGCAGTCCATGTTGTGCCACATATCTATTGCAGAAACGTGCTGGACAACTGTGAGAACAACAAAGACATCCATAACTCAGTACTGCACTCCTATGTAGATAACTGTCTACAGAGCCTTCCCACCATCCAGGAGGCCAAACAACTGCTGGTCAGAATGCGACAACTGCTAGGTTCAAGGGGCTCCGAATACGGCAGTGGGCCAGCAACCGTCTATCTGTAGTTGACCACCTACCTCCTGAAGCACGATCTGAAAGCGCTGAACTCTGGTTGTCATGACCGAACAAAACCCAGAGAGGGTACCCTGGGCCTGAGTTGGCACTGTACATCGGATACATTGGCCTACAAGCACTGACCAGTTGAGTACAAGAGCCTTACCCTGATAAATGTGTGGCGAAATCCTGCACGGCGCCTTCACCGTGCTGCCACTTTAAGAGCGCACCAGCTATCAGGAAGGAGGAAGTAAATATGCTGCAAGCAGGAAGTTCACAGCTAAAACCATAGCTCTCTCTCTCTCACTCTAGTGCTTTACACTGAAGCTGACTTTTTTGTGTTCAGTGCAGTTGGGAACTGTAAATGCACTGGTATTGACATTTGCGTTAAAGGGGGTGTGGGTTTCAGTATATTGCTTATTATTTTTTATATTATCTTTTTGGAACTGTATGGATTGATTTATTGTGTACTGGCCAAAGAGACTTTGGGGACATTTAAAGGCCTTTTTTGTTTTGAACTACACACTCACCCATTAATGTACCTAACTCCATTTTCACTCTTTGTAAGGAATACAGATATTTGCAAATCATCCAATGATAACTGGGTTCGTTATTGTCTGGTGCCTCTATGAAATTGCCTCAGAGTTGTTCTATTCATTATTATTGTATGAGGTATTATTGGTTGGGTTAGCCCTGTGCTGTGACTTGTGGTTATATGATGTGTATTGTCCTTTCTCTCCACTGGCTATCTAGCAAACAGTCTCTTCTGCTGGTGTGTGTGTGTGTGTGTGTGTGTGTGTGTGTGTGTGTGTGTGTGTGTGTGTGTGTGTGTGTGTGTGTGTGTGTGTGTGTCTGGTAGCGGTATCCCCATCCTACTCTGTTCATATCGGCAGGGGTTAATACCTGCCTGGCGAAGGCATCTCTGACAATACCACTACAAATGTGTACAAAGTCTTGGCAAGTCAGTACGACCAGCTGTGTTTCATATCACCTTTCACCACCCAAGGTAAAGTCCTGCTACGGCGACTGTGGATGAATAACAGAGTGGGATGACCCAATCCCCCCAGAGAGCACTATCCATCAGGCCTGGACTGAGTGGGAAGGTGAGCTCCCTGACTTGGTCAAGATCCAGATGCGATAGCCCCAGTGAACATCCCACAGAGTCATTTTCCAGAGAGTTGCATGTGTTCTATGATGCTACAGAGCAGGCTTATGGGTCAGTGGCATTCTGAGGATAGAAACCCAGCAGGCACAAGTCCTATTGTCACGGCTTGCTCAAGAGTAGCTCCTAAACGTCCTCTCTCCATTCCCCGCCTTGAACTGTGCGCTGCCCGTACAGGTGCCCAGCTGGCCAAGCTGTTACAGACCGAGATCACCTTACCTGTGGACAAGACAGTTCTGAGGTCAGGCTCCATTACAGTGTTGACTTGTTTGCACTCAGAATCCAGTCGATACAAAGTCTTTGTTGCCAACCCTGTAAGTGAAATCCTGGACCACACATCACCCAGGACTGGAGGTACAGTTGAAGTCGGAAGTTTACATACACTTAGGTTGGAGTCATTAAAACTAGTTTTTCAACCACTCCACACATTTCTTGTTAACAAACTATAGTTTTGGCAAATTAGTTAGGACATCTACTTTGTGCATGACAGAAGTAATATTTCCGACAATTGTTTACAGAAAGATTATTTCACTTATAATTCACTGTATCACAATTCCAGTGGGTCAGAAGTTTACATACACTAAGTTGACTGTGCCTTTAAACAGCTTGGAAAATCCCAGAAAATTATGTCATGGCTTTAGAAGCTTCTGATATGCTAATTGACATCATTTGAGTAAATTGGAGGTGTACCTGTGGATGTATTTCAAGGCCTACCTTCAAACTCGGTGCCTTTTTGCTTGACTTCATGGGAAAATCAAAAGAAATCAGCCAAGACCTCAGAAAATAAATTGTAGACCTGCACAAGTCTGGTTCATCCTTGGGAGCAATTTCCAAACACCTGAAGGTACCACGTTCATCTGTACAAACAATACTATGCAAGTACAGTGAGGAAAAAAAGTATTTGATCCCCTGCTGATTTTGTACGTTTGCAAACTGACAAAGAAATGATCACTCTATAATTTTAATGGTAGGTTTATTTTAACAGTGAGAGACAGAATAACAACAAAAAAATCCAGAAAAACGCATGTCAAAAATGTTATAAATTGATTTGCATTTTAATGAGGGAAATAAGTATTTGACCCCCTCTCAATCAGAAAGATTTCTGGCTCCCAGGTGTCTTTTATACAGGTAACGAGCTGAGATTAGGAGCACACTCTAAAGGGAGTGCTCCTAATCTCATCTTGTTACCTGTATAAAAGACACCTGTCCACAGAAGCAATCAATCAATCAGATTCCAAACTCTCCACCATGGCCAAGACCAAAGAGCTCTCCAAGGATGTCAGGGACAAGATTGTAGACCTACACAAGGCTGGAATGGGCTACAAGACCATCGCCAAGCAGCTTGGTGAGAAGGTGACAACAGTTGGTGCGATTATTCGCAAATGGAAGAAACACAAAATAACTGTCAATCTCCCACGGCCTGGGGCTCCATGCAAGATCTCACCTCGTGGAGTTGCAATGATCATGAAAACGGTGAAGAATCAGCCTAGAACTACACCGGAGGATCTTGTCAATGATCTCAAGGCAGCTGGGACCATAGTCACCAAGGAAACAATTGGTAACACACTACGCCGTGAAGGACTGAAATCCTGCAGCGCCGCAAGGTCCCCCTGCTCAAGAAAGCACATATACAGGCCCGTCTGAAGTTTTCCAATGAACATCTGAATGATTCAGAGGAGAACTGGGTGAAAGTGTTGTGGTCAGATGAGACCAAAATGGAGCTCTTTGGCATCAACTCAACTCGCCGTGTTTGGAGGAGGAGGAATGCTGCCTATGACCCCAAGAACACCATCCCCACCGTCAAACATGGAGGTGGAAACATTATGCTTTGGGGTGTTTTTCTGCTAAGGGGACAGGACAACTTCACCGCATCAAAGGGACGATGGACGGGGCCATGTACCGTCAAATCTTGGGTGAGAACCTCCTTCCCCTCAGCCAGGGCATTGAAAATGGGTCGTGGATGGGTATTCCAGCATGACAATGACCCAAAACACACGGCCAAGGCAACAAAGGAGTGGCTCAAGAAGAAGCACATTAAGGTCCTGGAGTGGCTCTAGCCAGTCTCCAGACCTTAATCCCATAGAAAATCTGTGGAGGGAGCTGAAGGTTTGAGTTGCCATAAAGTCAGCCTCGAAACCTTAATGACTTGGAGAAGATCTGCAAAGAGGAGTGGGACAAAATCCCTCCTGAGATGTGTGCAAACCTGGTGGCCAACTACAAGAAACGTCTGACCTCTGTGATTGCCAGCAAGGGTTTTGCCACCAAGTACTAAGTTATGTTTTGCAGAGGGGTCAAATACTTATTTCCCTCTGTCAGGGCGTGTAGTATGGTGTAGTGTAGGAATCAAATGCAGGACGCAGACTGAGTGTTCCAAAAGCTGTATTTCTAGCCCAACACAGGCAACAGGACAACTAAGCCCGACAGCAAAACCACGCACGAAGGCGAAAGGCAAATGCGCACTAACAGGTGCGACAAAATGAAACGGTGCACACACAAGTGCAACTAAGCTCCAGCTCAGTGGAGAAATACGCTCAACCGAGCAAAACACAACACTGACGGAAACAATCATACACAACACTAGACAAACACAACGAGAAACTTATAGGACACTAATTACGTAAAACAGAAACAGGTGTGGAAACAAACAGACAAAAGCAAACGAACATGAAACATCTATCGGTGGCAGCTAGAATTCCGGAGACGACGAACGCCGAAGCCTGCCCGAACAAGGGAGAGAGGCAGCCTCGGCCGAAACCGTGACAGTACCCCCCTTGACGCAGCGCAGCTCCAGACGCGCGCCGACTCCGGCCTCGGGGACGACCAGGGGACGCGGCGCAGGGCGCGTCGGATGCCTCCGATGGAACTCCGTCAGGAGCGACGGGTCCAACACGTCTCTCCTCGGCACCCAGCACCGCTCCTCCGGACCGTACCCTCCCACTCCACTAGATACTGGAGACCCCCCATCCGACGTCTCGAATCCAAGATGGATCTCACGGAGACGCCGGTGCCCCCTCGATGTCCAACGGGGCGGAGGAGTCTCCAAGATCTCATCTTCTTGGAGTGGGCCCGCTACCACCCGGCCTGAGAAGGGACACATGGAACGAGGGGTTAATACACTTATACTCCACAGGTAGCTGTAATCTATAACATACCTCGTTCAACCTTCTCCAGGACTTTAAATGGCCCTACAAACCGCCGACCCAGCTTCCGACAGGGCAGGCGGAGGGGCAGGATTTCTGGTAGAGAGCCAGACTCGATCACCAGGTGCGTACACCGGTGCCTCACTGCGGTGGAGATCAGCGCTCGCCTTCTGACGCTCGGAGGGCCCGCTGCAGGTGGACGTGTGCAGCGTTCCAAGTCTCCTCCGAGCGCCGCGCCCACTCATCCACCGCAGGAGCCTCGATCTGGCTCTGCTGCCAGGGTGCCAGAACCCGCTGGTAACCTAACACACATTGAAATGGAGTTAGGTTAGTGGAGGAATGGCGTAGGGAATTCTGGGCCATCTCGGCCCAGGGAACGTACCTTGACCACTCCTCCGGCCGGTCCTGGCAGTATGTTCTGAGAAACCTACCCACATCCTGGTTTACTGCGTTCCACCTGCCCATTGCTCTCGGGTGGTAACCCGAGGTGAGGCTCACCGAGACCCCCAACCGCTCCATAAACGCTCTCCAGACTCTGGAGGTGAATTGGGGACCCCGATCAGCCACAATGTCCTCGGGTACCCCGTAGTGCCGGAACACATGGGTAAACAATGCCTCGGCAGTTTGCAGGGCCGTAGGAAGACCCGGCATGGGGAGTAAACGACAGGCCTTAGAGAACCGGTCCACAACGACCAGGATGGTAGTATTCCCTTGGGAGAGGGGAAGGTCTGTTATAAAGTCCACTGAGAGGTGGGACCATGGCCGTTGTGGAACGGGCAGGGGTAGCAACTTACCCCTAGGTAGATGTCTATGCGCCTTACACTGGGCGCACACCGAGCAGGAGGAAACATAAACCCTCACATCCCTTGCCAACGTGGGCCACCAGTACTTGGCACTAAGACAGTGCACTGTCCGGCCGATACCGGATGTCCAGAGGAGGGTGACGCGTGAGCCCAATATATCAATCGATCCCGAACCTCGAGCGGAACGTACTTCCGACCCTCCGGGCACTGTGGTGGACTAGGTCGGTGCGTAACGCCCGCTCGAGTTCAGCATCGACCTCCCACACTACCGGTGCCACCAGACACGACTCAGGCAGTATGGGAGTGGGCTCCACGGACCTCTCCTCCGCGTCATACCGCCGAGACAGCGCATCTGCCTTGCCATTCTGTGACCCAGGGATGTACGTGATCTTAAAAGTAAACCTGGTCAAGAACATACTCCATCTTGCCTGGCGAGGGTTCAGCCTCCTCGCCGCCCGGATGTACTCCAGGTTACGGTGGTCCGTCAAAATGAGGAAAGGGGTGTTGAGCCCCCTCAAGCCAGTGCCTCCACACCTTTAGAGCCTGTACCACGGCTAACAGCTCCCTGTCCCCTACGTCATAGTTCTGCTCCGCCGGACTGAGCTTCTTAGAATAAAAAGCACAGGGGCGGAGTTTAGGTGGCGCGCCAGATCGTTGTGAAAGCACGGCTTCTAAACCGGCCTCCGACGCGGCTCCACCTCTACTTGGAACGGCAAAGAGGGATCCGGATGCGCCAGCACCGGGCCGAGGTAAACAGGTCCTTCAGCCTCCCAAACGCCCTGTCCGCCTCGGCCGACCACTGCAGACGCACCGACCCCCCTTCAACAGAGACGTGATGGGAGCTGCCACCTGTCCAAAACCCCGGATAAACCTCCTGTAGTAATTTGCAAACCCCAAAAACTGCTGCACCTCCTTCACAGTGGTTGGTGTTTGCCAATTACGCACGGCTCGACACCCGGTCTACCTCCATCTTCACCCCTGACGCAGACAACTGATAACCCAAAAAGGAGACCGACTCCTGGAAAAACAGACACTTCTCTGCCTTCACATACAGGTGCGTGCTCCACCAGCCTCCCGCAACACCCTGCGCACCAGGGCCACATGCTCGACACGGGTAGGTGAGTACACGAGAATGTCATCAATGTACACCACCACCCCTGCCCCTGCATGTCCCTGGAAGATCTCATCCACAAATGATTGGAAAACTGATGGAGCGTTCATCAACCCTGCATGGCATGACCAGATACTCGTAATGGCCCGAGGTGGTACTAAAGGCTGTTTTCCATTCATCACCCTCCCTGATGCGCACCAAGTTGTACGCGCTCCTGAGATCTAGTTTCGTGAAGAAACGCGCCCCATGCAACGACTCAGTCATGGTCGCAATCAGCGGGAGTGGATAACTATACTTCACCGTAATCTGATTGAGACCACGGTAATCGATGCATGGGCGCAACCACCATCCTTTTTCTTCACGAAAAAAGAAACTCGAGGACGCGGGGAAGTGGACGGCCGTATGTATCCTTGTCTCAGCGATTCGTCATGTAAATCTCCATAGCTTTCTTCTCCTCCTGAGACAGAGGATACACATGGCTCCGTGGGAGCGCAGCTCCTGCCTGAGGTTTATCGCACAATCCCCTGCCTATGGGGTGGCAACCGCGTCGCCCTCGCCTTACTAAACGCAATAGCCAAATCCCCATACTCAGGTGGAACGTGCAATGCGGGCACCTGGTTTGGACTCTCCACCGAGGTAGCCCCTACGGAAACGCCCAAACATCTACCCACACACTGAGCAGACCACTCCATCAGAGCCCTCTCCTGCCACGAAATCACTGGGTTATGGGTACTCAACCAGGGCATGCCCAGCACCACCGGATACGCAGGAGAGTCAATCAGGAACAGCTGAATCATCTCCTGATGATCCCCCTGCGCGCACACATCCTAAGTGGCGCCGTGACCTCCCTGATTAAGCCCGTACCCCAACGGACGACTATCTAGGCGTGAACGGGAAAAGGAACATCAACAGGAATGAGGGGAATCCCTAACGCTAAACAAAACTTTTTATCAATAAAATTCCCAGCCGCGCCTGAATCTACCAGCGCCTTATGCTGGGAATGAGGTGCCACCTGTGGAAAACGTACAGGCATACAAAAATGGGCAACAGAGAGCTCTGGGTGAGTGGGGCGCCTACTCACCTGGAGGGAATCCCCAGTGCGGACCTGTCGTCATCTCCCCTAGGAGGCCATCCCCAGCACCTAGCCGCGGTGTGTCCTCCCGACCACAGTTGGTGCAGTGGATGGACCCCCTAGCCTGCCGACTCCTCCTCTCTCTAGCGCCAGCGCCCCGAGCTCCATAGGACAAGGCTCGGAGGCGCTGGAGGGTGGAATGGACGGACCCTCCGCAGGACGTCCGCGGGTAGCCAGCAGGGTATCCAGCCCTGATGGACATATCAACCAGCTGGTCGAAAGTGAGGCTGGTGTCCCTACACGCCAGCTCCCGACGGACGTCCTCTCGTAGGCTGCATCGGTATAGATCGATGAGGGCCCGATCATTCCACCCTGCATCTGCCGCTAGAGTCCGGAATTCGAGCGCAATTCCTGGGCACTTCTCCTCTCTGCCGGAGGAAGACCAGACGCTCCCCGCGCTTTCGCTCCAGGGGGATGGTCAAACACCGCCCTGAAGCGGCGGGAGAACTCGGTGTACGTAATCGTCGTAGGCGTCGATCTTCCTCCACTCCGCTGGCCCACTCCAACGCTTTCCGCCAGGCAGGAGATCAGGGCGGACACGCTCTCATGCCCTGAAGGTGCCGGGTGCACTGTGGCCAGGTATAGCTCTACCTGGAGCAGGAATCCCTGACACCCAGCCGCGGTCCCGTCGTAGGCCCTCGGGAGAGATAGTCGGACTCCTCGAGGTTCCGGCGCTGGAATGGGCGGGCTGGCCGATGGTGCTGGCAGGGCGGGCGGCGGTGGAGGCGCACCCCAGCCTCGGAGTGTGGTAATCACCTCCTGCAGGGCGGTCCCCATCTGCAGGAGCTGCTCTTGCTGGTCCCGAACCTGGGCTTCCAGCCTCGTCTGGGCTGCTTCGGCTCCTGCTGATTCCATTGGTGGTGTATGATTCTGTCAGGGCGTGTAGTATGGTGTAGTGTAGGAATCAAATGCAGGACGCAGACTGAGTGTTCCAAAAGCTGTATTTCTAGCCCAACACAGGCAACAGGACAACTAAGCCCGACAGCAAAACCACGCACGAAGGCGAAAGGCAAATGCGCACTAACAGGTGCGACAAAATGAAACGGTGCACACACAAGTGCAACTAAGCTCCAGCACAGTGGAGAAATACGCTCAACCGAGCAAAACACAACACTGACGGAAACAATCATACACAACACTAGACAAACACAACGAGAAACTTATAGGACACTAATTACGTAAAACAGAAACAGGTGTGGAAACAAACAGACAAAAGCAAACGAACATGAAACATCTATCGGTGGCAGCTAGAATTCCGGAGACGACGAACGCCGAAGCCTGCCCGAACAAGGGAGAGAGGCAGCCTCGGCCGAAACCGTGACACCCTCATTAAAATGCAAATCAATGTATACAATTTTTTGTTGTTATTCTGTCTCTCACTGTTCAAATAAACCTACCATTAAAATTATAGACTGATCATGTCTTTGTCAGTGGGCAAACGTACAAAATCAGCAGGGGATCAAATACTGTTTTCCCTCACTGTATAAACACCATGGGACCACGCAGCCGTCATAAAATGTATGCACACATGACTGTAAGTCGCTTTGGATAAAAGCGTCTGCTAAATGGCATATTATTATATTATTATTATTATACCGCTCAGGAAGGAGACGCATTCTGTCTCCTAGAGATGAACGTACTTTGGTGCAAAAAGTGTAAATCAATCCCAGAACAACAGCAAAGGACCTTGTGAAGATGCTGGAGGAAACAGGTACAAAAGTATCTATATCCACAGTGAAACGAGTCCTATATCGACATGACCTGAAAGGCCGCTCAGCAAGGAAGAAGCCACTGCTCCAAAACCGCCATAAAAAAACCAGACTACGGTTTGCAACCGCACATGGGGACAAAGATCGTACTTTTTGGAGAAATGTACTCTGGTCTGATGAAACAAAAATAGAACTGTTTGGCCATAATGACCATCGTTATGTTTGGAGGAAAAAGGGGAGACTTGCAAGCCGAAGAACACCATCCCATCCGTGAAGCACGGGCGTGGCAGCATCATGCTGTGGGGGTGATTTGCTGCAGGAGGGACTGGTGCACTTCACAAAATAGATGGCATCATGAGGAAGGAAAATTATGTGGATATATTGAAGCAACATCTCAAGACATCAGTCAGGAAGTTAAGCGTCGTCAAATGGGTCTTCCAAATGGACAATGACCCCAAGCATACTTCCAAAGTTGCTTAAGGACAACAAAGTCAAGGTACTGGAGTGGCCATCACAAAGCCCTGACCTCAATCCTATAGAAAATATGTTGGCAGAACTGAAAAAGCGTGTGCGAGCAAGGAGGCCCACAAACCTGACTCAGTTTCACCAGCTCTGTCAAGAGGACTGGGCCAGAATTCACCCAACTTATTGTGGGAAGCTTGTGGTTGGCTACCCGAAACGTTTGACCCAAGTTAAACAATTTTAAAGGCAATGCTACCAAATACTAATTGAGTGTATGTAAACTTCTGACCCACTGGGCATGTGATGAAAGAAATAAAAGCTGAAATAAATAATTCTCTCTAGTATTATTCTGACATTTCACATTCTTAAATGAAAGTGGTGATCCTAACTGACCTAAGACAGGGAATTTTTACTATGATTAAATGTCAGGAATTGTGAAAAACTGAGTTTAAATGTATTTGGCTAAGGTGTATGTAAACTTCCGACTTCAACTGTACGTCGATACACAGAACAACACAGCAGATGACATCACACGAGGAAAGAGTCTTGCTGAGTTGTCTGCTCTTCACAGGTGGAATCATGGCCCTCCCTTCCTTGAGTTGGGGGCAGGCTCCGGAGAGCTGAGACTCTCAAACCAGACTTGGTGCATCCAGTAGTGCTTGATCCGAATAACCCAATCACTTGGCTCCTCATCAATCACTACGATGACAAGCTTCTCCATCCTGGTGCCGATAGGGTGTTTGCTGACATCCGCCACCATTTCTGGGTTCTGAAGGGACGTCAAGCTGTGCGTCAACACCAACATTCCTGCCTCAAGTGTAATTGTTTACTATGTTTTTGAGATTCATGAGTACTTGTTTATCTGTATTTGGTTTATATACGGGCCCCGTGTAGCTCAGTTGGTAGAGCATGGCGCTTGCAATGCCAGGGTTGTGGGTTTGATTCCCACGGGGGCCAGTATGATTATTGTTATTTTTTAATAAAATGTATGCACTCACTAACTGTAAGTCACTCTGGATAAGAGCGTCTGCTAAATGACTAAAATGTAAATATAAAATCACTACCATGTATGTTTTAGTTTCTTAGTTAACCATCCCATCCTTACGTCTGAAAGCTTGTTATCATCTGTCATCATTGTCTTAACAATTCAACTGAAATAATACACTTTTTGACCAGACAGCATCAGATGGGCTACAGAGACAGAGGGGCGCTGTTTCGCTCACTCTGATTCTTTCTCTGGTGAGATACATTCAGCCTTGCGAATTGAAGGACAATTATGGAACACAGAGAGACGAAGGATAAATTATATATTTTATTTTATTTGTCAATTTTTTGGGGGAAGCCTGGCTTCCCTTGGCATCCATGAATACATGCCACTGCAGTTCTACAGTCTCCATCAGAGGCCCAGGCTTTTGGCATAGCTGGTAAAGCTCTCATTTCTGGACTACAACATTATAAGATTGTGCCCTCCACGGCACTTGATATACATTGGTTGGTAGGTTACACTATATTTAGATACTCCAAATACTGCTTGAGACATCTTTTACTATTTGTCTCTGTACTCAAATGCTGAAACACTATTTGATGTTGTTCTTTGTTCGAATGTACTGTATATGCATGAAATGTACATTATGGAAAACATGTCTCGCACTTAGTCATAGTTAGTAGAATAATGAATGGATGGACAAGATTTTGGCACTGTCAACTTTTAGAAGGTTAGTAGGAAAGTTAATCATGGAAACCATCTAAATATACTCAGTAATGACACATTTCTTAGGAAAAATCTAAGATTTCTAAGTAGCCAGGTGAGTGGATGGTAGCAATTAGACTTGTTCTTTACGCGCCTCAAACTAGCAATAGTGGTTACCTTGAATTAATTCATGTTGATCCGTAGAGTTTCTTAAGCGTTTTCTTGCCTTTGTTTGCATTGGTTTGATTGCGGTAAGAACCGTGAGCTCTCCCACCATCCACACACCCCATACGTTCAAACGCCTGTGTGTTTATCACAGGAGGTTGGTGGCACCTTAATTGGGGAGAACGGGCTCGTGGTAATGACTGGAGCGGTATCGGTGGAATGGTATCAAATACATCAAACATATGGTTTCCAGGTGTTTGATGCCATTCCATTTGCTCCGTTCCGGCCATTTATTATGAGCCGTTCTCCCCTGAGCAGCCTCCACTGGTGTTTTATAGATCCCCTGATGTGTGTTTACCACCACCATTTATCTGCACCTAGTAGTCGAGTGTAATTGCCCAAATATTACCATAATATAAGATAAACCCAAATTGGCTCCAACACTCACATTCACTGAACAGTTAGTATTTGAAACTCAAACATTAATTTCCCAACTGCTTTTTCTATAATCCTAAAGGGTCTTTATCATTCTCCATAGCTTATATTCCTATGCATTTCTTTTCTTCTTTTTCCCACCTTTATTTAACCAGGTAAGCCAGTTGAGAACAAGTTCTCATTTACAACTGCGACCTGGCCAAGATAAAGCAAAGCAGTGCGATAAAAACAACAAACACAGAGTTACATATGGGATAAACAAAACGTACAGTCAAAAACACAATAGAAAATCTATATACAGTGTGTGCAAATGTAGTAAGTTATGGAGGTAAGGCAATAAATAGGCCATAGTGCAAAATAATTACAATTTAGTATTAACACTGGAGAGATAGATGTGCAAAAGATGATGTGCAAATAGAGATACTGGGGTGCAAATTAGCAAAATAAATAACAATATGGGGATGAGGTAGTTGGGTGGGCTAATTACAGATGGGCTGTGTACAGGTACAGTGATCGGTAAGCTGCTCTGACAACTGATGCTTAAAGTTAGTGAGGGAGATAAGAGTCTCCAGCTTCAGAGATTTTTGCAGTTCGTTCCAGTCATTGGCAGCAGAGAACTGGAAGGAAAGGCGCCCAAAGGAGGTGTTGGCTTTGGGGATGACCAGTGAGATATACCTGCTGGAGCGCATACTACTGGGTGGGTGTTGCTATGGTGACCAATGAGCTAAGATAAGGCGGGATTTGCCTAGCAGTGATTTATAGATGACCTGGAGCCAGTGGGTTTGGCGACAAATATGTAGTGAGGGCCAGGCAACGGAGCGTACAGGTCACAATGGTGGGTAGTATATGGGGCTTTGGTGACAAAACGGATGGCACTGTGATAGACTACATCCAATTTGCTGGGTAGCGTGTTGGAGGCTATTTTGTAAATGACATCGCCGAAGTCAAGGATCGGTAGGATAGTCAGTTTTACGAGGGCATGTTTGGCAGCATGAGTGAAGGAGGCTTTGTTCGCAAATAGGAAGCCGATTCTAGATTAAACTTTGGATTGGAGATGCTTAATGTGAGTCTGGAAGGAGAGTTTACGGTCTAACCAGATACCTAGGTATTTGTAGTTGTCCACATATTCTAAGTCAGACCCACGAGAGTAGTGATTCTAGTCGGAGGGCGGGTGCAAGCAGCGTTCGATTGAAGAGCATGCATTTAGTTTTACTAGCGTTTTAAGAGCAGTTGAAGGCTACGGAAGGAGTGTTGTGTGGCATTGAAGCTCGTTTGGAGGTTTGTTAACACAGTGTCCAATGAAGGGCCAGGGGCATGGGCAAGTTGCAGCGGAGGGTGCAGAGCTGGTGGCCGGGGTAGGGGTAGCCAGGTGGAAAGCATGGCCAGCCGTAGCAAAATGCTTGTTGAAATGCTCGATTATCGTAGATTTATCGGTGGTGACAGTGTTTCCTAGCCTCAGTGCAGTGGGCAGCTGGGAGGAGGTGCTCTAATTCTCCATGGACTTTACAGTGTCCCAAAACTTTTTGGAGTTAGTTCTACAGGATGCACATTTCTGTTTGAAAAAGCTAGCCTTTGTTTTCCTAACTGATTGTGTATATTGGTTCCTGACTTCCCTGAAAAGTTGCATATCGCGCAGGCTGTTCGACGCTAATACAGTACGCCACAAGATGTTTTTGTGCTGGTCAAGGGCAGTCAAGTCTGGGGTGAACCAGGGGCTATATCTGTTCTTAGTTCTGAATGTTTTGAATGGGGCATGCTTATTTAAGATGGAAAGGAAAGCACTTTTAAAGAACAACCAGGCGTCCTCTACTGACGGAATGAGGTCAATATTCATCCAGGATACCTGGGCCAGGTCAATTAGAAAGGCCTGCTCGCTAAAGTGTTTTAGGGAGTGTTTGACAGTGATGAGGGGTGGTTGTTTGACCGCGGACCCAATACGGACACAGGCAATGAGGTAGTGATCGCTGAGATCCTGGTTGAAAACAGCGGAGGTGTATTTAGTGGGTAAATTAGGGTGCCCATGTTTACGGATTTAGGGTTGTACCTGGAAGTTCCTTGATAATTTGTGTGAGATTGAGGGCATCTAGTTTAGATTGTAGGATGGCCGGGGTGTTAAGCATATCCCAGTTTAGGTCACCAAGCAGTACGAATTCTGAGGATAGATGGGGGGCAATCAATTCAGATATGGTGTCCAGGGCACAGCTGGGGGGCTGAGGGGGGTCTGTAGCAAGCGGCAACAGTGAGAGACTTATTTCTGGAAAGGTGGATTTTTAGAAGTAGAAGCTCAAACTGTTTGGGCACAGACCTGGATAGTATGATAGAGCTCTGCAGGCTATCTCTACAGTAGATTGCAACTCCGCCCTCTTTGGCAGTTCTATCTAGATTAAAAATGTTGTAGTTGGGGATGGACATTTCTGAATTTTTGGTGGCCTTCCTAAGCCAGGATTCAGACACTGCTAGAACATCAGGGTTGTCAGAGTGTGCTAATGCAGTGAATAACTCAAACTTAGGGAGGAGGCTTCTGATATTAACATGCAAGAAACCAAGGCTTTTACGGTTACAGAAGTCAACAAATGATAGCGCCTGGGGAGTAGGATTGATACTGGAGGCTACAGGGCCTGGGTTAACCTCTACATCACGAGAGGAACAGAGGAGGAATAGAATAAGGATACGGCTAAAGGCTTTAAGAACTGGTCTTCTAGTGCGTTGGGTACAGAGAATAAAAGGGGCAGATTTCTGGGCGTTGTAGAATAGATTCAAGGCATTATGTACAGACAAGGATATGGAAGGATATGAGTACAGTGGAGGTAAACCTAAGTGTTGTGTAACAATGAAAGAGATAGCATCACTGGAGGCACCGATCTCCGTATGTATGGGGGGTGGGACAAAGGAGCTATCTGAGGCAGGATGAGCGGGACTGTGGGCTCTACAGTGAAATAGTACAATAACAACTCAGCGAAATAGAAATAGGCAAGGTATATTGACATGGGAGAGAGGCATAAAGCAATCACAGGTGTTATTCGAGAGAGCTAAGACAACAGCTGGTAATGGCGATGAAAGTTTGGGCTGAGTCTAAACAGATAAACAGGATGGGGTACCGTATAAAGGAACAGTCCTGCAGGCATCAGCTGTATAGCTGTGTGATCATAAGGTCCAGTGAACAGCAATAGGGGAGTCCGGGAGCAGTTCGGTGGCTGCTACTGCACAGGCGAGCAGGATGCACAGTTGTTGATTGCGTGTGCTAGCGGGCCGGGACTAGCAGATGGATCTTCGTAGTTGTCGCAACGGGAAGCCTGTTGAAACCACATCAGACGATTACGTTGGCAGACCAGTCATGATGGATCGGCGGGGCTCCGTGTCAACACTAGGAGGTCACGTCCGGTTGACAGAGAGGTAGATAGCCGGGAGATGGGCCTGGCTCGAGGCTAGCTCAAGGCTAACTGGTGCTTGCTTGCTTCGGGACAGTGGTGATTAGCCAACAACAACAGCCATTCGGTTGCAGCTAGCTAGTTGCTATGATCCGGTGTTAAGGTCCAGTGATTCAGTGATTCCGGCAGAAAATCCGATATGCTCTGGGTCGATAGCGCGCTGTGCAGACTGGCCGATAATTGTCCAGGCTAGAGCTGGCTAGTAGGTAGTGCAGGCCACGGACAATGGTGAAGACCGCTAACGGTGGCTAATAGCAAGTAGCTAGTTAGCTGGCTAGCTGGCTAGTTTCAACCGGAGGTTCTAGATAAAAAGTTATAAAGAAATAATAGAATCCGTTCCACATTGGGTGAGGCGGGTATGCATGCCCACCATGGTATATGGCAGATGCTATTTGAGATCTGATCTGGTTTAGAAATCAAACTCTGGTTATCTTATTGCAGAGCACATTGTACAACTGTTAAGATTGTATTGCAAGGTATGCTATACGTGTAGGCTATGCCATATGTATTGGCTAATATGCATATGCAGCTGTCATTTTTAAACCTCCATTCTAGCATACGCCACATCTACATGCTTTTATTTGAGTTTCTATGCAAAGTATATAATTGAATGTTTCTTTAAGCCTGCAGCTAGTTACTTGAAATGAGACAATCATGCCAAAACATTGATTCAAAATGTAATTCACTGACAGAGATAGCTAGCTAATAAAACACAACTTGACATTTACACAGTAGCTGGCTAGGCTAGGGTACCAAACTAACGATTGGCCTCACTTTCCAATAAATTGGCCTAAATGGGTCAACGGAGTTACCTCTTCATACGATCAAGACAATTCGTATTGCATGCTGCATATTTTAAGTGCACTCGGTCCCACTCTAAAGATTAATATCGGTTTTCAGAGTCACTATTATTCGAGTCACAAGCAAGTTCTAAGTCTCAAGTCGAATCACAAGTAGAATGGGTTGAGTCTCAAGTCACGTCCAAGTCTTGCATTCTAGAGAGCAAGTTAAGTCAGGCCACAAGTTTTTTCAAGTCAAAATAAAAAAATCTATACAGGCAATGACTTATTCAACTACAAATCTTTGTCTATTTATTGAGGATACCAGAAAGCCCTTTTCATTATTTTGTCTACAACACATTTTGGTCATGTAATTAATTTTAACAAATTCCAAATGCAAGCTTTATAAGTCGGCCTAAATGATCAATTTAAAGCAATTTTGACTTACCAAAAGACCAGCAGTCCTATGCTAGTAATTGTTGCTTTATGCCCCATTGCTGGTGAGCTTGCAAAAGCTTAAACGTTCATATTCTTGATCACCAAACAATTTGAGCTGCATATTCATTTAATGGCAATCCTCTCTCCTACAATTTTCCATTTGCGCTGAACCCGAATCCTTTAGCTGTACAGCAAATCAGCAATCTGTTCAGCTAGCTTGATATAGGAATCAGGTTAAAAGTAATGACTAAATGTTCCACCCTTAAATATAGTTGTGAAATGTTCTTGTTTTAAGTATGATTAGTACTTTTTCAAGTTTTGTTTCTAGTCTTCCCGGTTCTGACCTTTCTGCCTGTCCTGACCCTGACCCTGCCTGCTGTTCTGTACCTGCCTGACTCTGACCTGGATAACAAACCTCTGCCTGCCCTCGACCTGCCTTTTGCCTGCCCCCTGTGTTATAATAAATATCTGAGATTCGAACTATCCGCCTTCTGTGTCTGCATCTTGGTCTTATCCTGAGTCGTGATAGTACGAACTGGCCATGACTGACCCAGCAGACTCGGACCAGCTCCGCAACGCTGTCTCCTTCCAAGGAGGACACGAGGAGTTACTTCAAAACCTTATGGAAGGACTCCAGACCTTGGCGAAATGCCATGAACATGCTTTCAATGCTTTGCTGGAGCAATTTTGCGGTTTATCTACTAGGCAGCAAGCCAAAACGGTAACCTCCCACACTCTCAGCAACCCAGCGGCGCTTCTCCCCAGCCTACCCCGGCTTCCCGAGAACCACGCTTACATCCTCCAGAGCGCTACGCTGGAGATCCAGGAACCGTCCGGGCGTTTCTCTCCCAGTGCTCCCTCATCTTCGAGCTGCAGCCCTCTTCGTTTCCCTCGGATAGCTCGAAGATAGAGTACCTGATAACGCTGATGTCCGGGAGGGCACTCGCCTGGGCTATGGCAGTGAGGGAGCAACAATCCACCATTTGCCTCAGTCTGGAGGAGTTTGTGGCGGAGGTAAGAAAGGTGTTCGATTCTTCGTTGTCCGGCAGAGAGGCTGCTCGGAAGCTACTTCAACTGTGTCAAGACTCCCATAGTGTGGCAGACTACATGGTAGATTTTCGCACTTTGGCCGCCGAGAGTGCCTGGAACCCGGAATCCCTGTTCGACACGTTCCTTTTCATGGACTATCGGAGGTGGTTAAAGACAAGCTCGCAGCCCGGGAGCTTCCCATGGACTTCAACTCTCTCATAGGTCTGTTCCCGGTCACACTCGCTCATCCACGGTTCCCACCTCGCTTCTGAGGAATCCTGGAAGTCCCCGGGGGCTACATTACTGGTAGAATCCGATGTCACCCGAGTTCCCTCGGGAATCACAGAGGGCTGTCGACTCGCCTCCTCCGGAGCCCATGTAACTGGGCAGGGCTAGATTGTCTCCTGCTGAACGCTTATGCAGACTGAGCACCAAGAGCTGTCTGTATTGTGGAACAACAGGACATTACATATCTACCTGTCCATTAAAAGACCAGGCTCATCAGTAGGTACGAGTACGCTGGTGAGCCGTATGGGGAGTTTCCAATCTCCCATTACTCATACCCCTCTCCATGCCGTCCTGCTGTGGGGTGACCGGTCCAAATCTCTCCAGGTGCTCATTAACTCTAGGGCCGACGAGAGCTTTATGGACGCTAACCTGGTGTCGGCGCTGGGAATCTCTACACAACCCCTCTCCATTCCCATGGACGCCAGAGTGCTGGATGGGAGCTCTATTGGCAGAGTCACCCACAATATGGTTCCTATCAACCTGCGAGGGTCAGGTAATCACAGTGAGTCTATGCAGTTCCTGCTCATCGAATCTCCTCATGTACCCGTGGTTTTTGGGTTTTCATGGCTCCAGAGGCACAATCCGCTGATCGACTGGGCTAATGGTTCTATCATATGGGTTGGAGCACGTTCTGCCACGCGCATTGTCTGAAGTCGGCGCAGCCTGCCCCGGGACGTCTTCCTGAGGGCTTGGGAAAAGCCTCGGATCTCTCTGGAGCACCAGGAGTACCAGGACCTCCAGCCTCGGGGCGGCTTTATTCCATATCGGGTCCGGGGACCAAGACGATGAAAGGGTATATTGAGGACTCTCTTGCTGCAGGGAGTATTCGTCCATCTGCCTCCCCCGCCAGCGCAGGGTTCTTCTTTGTGGCGAAGGACAAAACACTGTGCCCATGTATCAACTACCGGGGCCTTAATGACATCACGGTTAAAAACTGTTACCCTTTACCACTCATCTCCTTGGCTTTCAAGCCTCCCCAGGGGGCGACTAGCTTCTCGAAGTTGGACCTTCGGAACGCCTAGCATCTGGTTTGGATACGGGAAGGAGACGAATGGAAGACAGCCTTTAGCAGCTGCAACATTTCCTGGGGTTTGCTCATTTCTTCCGTCGTTTCGTCCAGGGTTACAGCACCCTTGCATCCCCCCTCTCAGCACTCACCTCTCCCAAGGTTCCGTTCACGTGGTCTCCAGCAGCTGACCGGGCGTTCTCGGGCCTCAAGCATCAATTCACTACAGCTCCCATCTTAATCCATCCGGTCCCGTCCCGTCAGTTCGTGGTGGAGGTCTACGCCTCGGACGTCGGAGTGGGGGCCAACCTGCCCAGGACCAAAAGCTGCATCCCTGAGCTTTCCTTTCCCATCGTCTTAACCCTGCTGAGAGGAACTATGTGGGAAAGGGAGAACTACTCACGGTTAAGATGGCGTTGGAGGAGTGGAGGCACTAGTTAGAGGGGGTGGAACATCTATTCTTAGCGTGGACTGACCATAAGAACCAGGAATATCTCCGCTCCGCCAAGTGCCTCAACTCAAGACAGGCTCGATGGGCCCTGTTATTCACTCATTTTAATTTTACTATCTCCTACCGCCCTAGGTCCAAGAATGTGAAGCCTGATGCGCTTTCACGCCTGTATAGCCCCGCTGCTACCCCGTCTGACCCCGAGACCATCCTCCCTACCTTCTGTCTAGCGGCTGCACTCATCTGGGGTATAGAGAGCCTGGTCTGTAAGACCCCGGGGGGGCCCCGGCTAACCAGATTTTTGTCCCGGACTCTGCCCTTTCCCCAGTCCTGGAATGGGCACATTCCTCTAGACTTACCTGCCATCCTGGCTCCCGTCGGACCCTGGCTTTCGTCCTACAACATTTTTGGTGGCCCACCATGGTTCCTGATGTCTCCGCGTTCGTCACTGCCTGCACTATAGGTGCGCAGAATTAGACTCCGTCCCTGCAAACTCCGGCTGGCCTCCTTCAACCACTCCCTGTTCCTCACCGCCCCTGGTCCCATATATCCCTAGACTTCGTCCCTGGTCTCCCTCCATCTGGTGGTGGACAGGTTTTCCAAAGCCGCCCATTTTATTCCCCTTCCCAAGTTACCCTCAGCCAAGGAGACAGCCCAGCTCATGGTGCAGCATGTCTTCCGGATCCATGGACTTCCGGTCGACATGGTCTCCAATCGCGGTCCTCAGTTCTGGAAGGCGTTCCGCACCCTCATTGGGTTGTCAGCCAGCCTGTCCTCCGGTTTTCATCCCCAGTCTAACTGTGTCATATATATATACTGTATATCAGAGAAACATTTAAATATTAATTCCCAGAAACCAGACAGTTTATGATAGTCCCAAAACATATGAAACAGTGTGGCTGGTTCTGTTTTACATCGAACACAAGTAGGATCAAAATCAGATAATATTCTTCCGAGTTTGGCCCCGGACCAGTGGATATGGTGAACCATCTTGAATTGAATGAGGCTGTGTCTAGTGCTAAAAGAGGAAGAATGCACCCTGTGCAGCATAGATTCCCAGGTGTCATCCCCAAGTTCCTCCCCCAAATATTTTTCCCATCGAGTCTTTAAAGGCAACAAAGAAGGGCTCTGTAAGTCATTAATGATTGCATATAAATGTACATCTGAAATTGCATCCTTAGGAAGCTTGTTTAGCTCAAAGATGCTCTCTATAGCTGTACTCGCAGGCCTATTGGGAAATACAGGTGTGTTAGCTCTAACAAAGTTCCTAGTCTGGAGATAGTGGAAGAAGTAGGATGGGGGAGATTGAACTTTTCCTGTAGCTGAGCAAAAGAGGCAAATGTATCATCAAAGGATAATTGGGCTAGTGAGGAGAGGCCCAGTGATTGCCAGATGCCAAAAGCCCCATCATTTTAAAGATGGAGGAAATAAAATGTTCTGATTGATTGGGCTTGATAGAGAAAGGCTAAAGGCTAAACGGAACTGATTCCAAATTAAGAGACTGCTTTACAATTAGGTTGACACACCTTTTGCTTAGGGACACTGGGAGAGACGAGCACAACAAATAGGAAAGTGCAGCAGGTTTACATGATTCAGACTCCATCTGGACCCAGAGTGGTCTTGGGCCAGTAGGATCAGTCTATAGCCAGTACAAAAGGGCTCTGCAATTTGCAGCCCAATAGTATGTCTGAAAATGTGGTAAAGCTAAACCACCCAATGCCTTAGGCTTCTGTAAATGTTTTCTACCAGTCCGTGGTACCTTGCCATTCCAAATAAAATACATGAATGTTAGATCCAGTAAATTAAAAAAGATTTTGGAATAAAAATGGGTAAACATTGAAATAAATATAAACATTTGGGCCACACATTCATTTGAATGACATTAACCCTTCCAATAAGAGAAAGAGGTAGAGACTTCCAAAAAGTAAAATATTGTTTCAAACTGTCTAGAGCATCCTTAAACAAATTTGAATATTTCCTTGTCACTAACTCCCAAGTAGGTGAATTGATCTCGGACAATCCTAAACTGAAAGCTTGAGAAAAAGAACATTTTAAAGCAGCCTGATTTACAGGAAAAAACCCACTCTTGCCTAGATTCAGCTTGTACCCTGAGATTGCTCCAAACTGTTTAAGAATAGATAAGGTATGTGGTAATGAGGTATCAGGGTTGGAGATAAACAAAAGGAGATTTTCAGCATATAGCGAGACTTTCTGCTCTAAGCCAGTCCTGAGTATATCTTGAATAGCATCATTAGAGCGCAGTGCGACGGCGAGGGGCTCGATTGCCAAAGCAAACAACAAGGGGGAGAGTGGACAACCCTATCTGGATCTGCGGTGCAAGGGAAAAATTGTCAGAGGACAAGTTGTTAGTCCGTACCGAAGCCATGGGAGAGAAATAAAGAATCGTTATCCACGCAATGAATTTGGGACCAAAGCCAAATCTATTAAGTAGTCCCACAACACAGTCAAAAGCTTTTTCCGCATCGAGCGAGACCACCACCTCCGGGTCCCCTGACGCTGGTGAGTATAGTATATTCATAAGGCGTCTAATATTGAAAAACAATTGCCTATTTCTTATAAAGCCAGTCTGGTCAGAGGGTATTACCTGGTGCAGCGAGCCTTCCATACGGATGGCTAAGAGCTTGGCTAGGATTTTGTAATCATAGTTTAAAAGCGAGATTGGGCGATAAGATCCACATTCCAGGGGGTCCTTGTTTTTCTTTAATAGTAATGAAATTGAAGCCTGATAAAGACTAGGCAGTAGCTTTGATGTATTAAGGCACTCTGCAAATAATCGAGACAGGAATGGGCAAAGCAGACCGGAAAACGTCCTGTAAAATCTGTTTGGAAAACCGTCCGGATCCGGTGATTTACCACTTTTCATTGCGGACACTGCAGTTGCAATCTCCTCAGGTGTAAATGTTTCTTCTAAACCGTCATGGGAGTCTGTATCAATTGAAGGCATATTCAGACCGTCGAAGAACGAATCAATCAACAAAGGGTCTTGAGGAGATTCAGAGGTGTATAGCACAGAGTAAAATTATTTGAATTGATCATTGATCTCTTTATGTATAACTGTGGTAGCACCAGAAAGGGTCCTTATTTGTGGGATTAAACGTGAGGCCTCAAATTTATGATGTGCAAGGAGTTTACTGGCCTTGTCGCCTTGCTCATACACTCTGTATCGAGCTCGTAAGAGTAATTGTTCAGCTTGTCTGGTAGAGAGCTTGTCAAATTCAGATTGGAGTAGCTGGCGTTCTTTATATAGATCAGAGGAAGGATCTGTAGCATACTTCTCATCCAATGTAGCTATTGCTTTGCTCAGGTCTCGAAGCCGCTGAGAGCGAGCTTTGTTTTTGTTGGCTGTATAAGAAATCATTTGGCCACATAGGTATGCTTTGAGGGACTCCCATATGGAAGAGCAGGACATACCTGGGGTTGAATTAATTTATAGGAATAAGGTGATTTCAGAAAAAAATTAATTGACAAACTCCTTATCTGAGAGTAAAATGTAGTTAAGATGCCATTGATAACACACAGGAGGTTGCTGGGGAAACTCTAGCTCAAGCACTAATGGTGAATGGTCAGAAATAACAATACTCTCAAAAGTACACCTCTGAAGGTTAGGCATACGTTTTTTCTCCAAAAATAAGTAATCAATGCGGGAGTATGTTTGATGAACATGAGAAAAAAAGGAATACTGTCTATCTGTAGTGTGTAGGAAACACCAGGCCTCAAACATATCATATTTCTGAAGAAAATATTGAAGAAGTAGGGCACATTTAGATGGCCTGTAGTTCTTCGTGAGGACTTGTCAAGAACTGGGGACATTGTACAGTTGAAATCCCCCCCTAAAATCAACGAATGGGAATCTAAAATGGGTATAGCAGATAAAAAGGTAGATATTAAACTTGTGTCATCCAAATTGGGTGCAAAAACACTAGCCAAAACAAGAGGGGTAGAAAACAGTTTCAGTTACTATGACGTATCATCCCTTAGGATCAGCAATAACCTCAGAAGCTACAAAGGGAGTAGATTTATCAACCAAAATGGCAGCACCTCTTGATTTACTATGAAAGTTTGAGTGGAACAGTTGAACAACCCCCCGTCCCTGCAAATCCTAAAGTGCTCACCAGTCCTTTTGTAGAAATGCTACATTTGCGTTCAAACCCTTTAAATGTGGTAGCTCCCGCTTATGTTTCATAGGGTTGTTAGCCCCTTTGATGTTCCACGAAATGTACTTGATGGTATTATTTTGGCCACCCTGAGCACTACCGTTATACAACCCTGTCATTAGAGCATAGAGTGGAAAAGCAATGAATACCCAAAAACCCCAGGATAACTTGTCTCAGAGTAATAATGTACGGTGTAAGATACTTGAAAAAGTATGGAAAGATAAACTAAAAAGAAGACAGAATGACAACATTAGAACTGAACAATTCAACCTCCTTCCTCCCCCCATCCACCTCCCCCCACCCCAGACAATACCTTCCCAAATGAGGTACAAGCCTAAATAGAACATGTTTTCTTCACACAGTATGTCTGTGAGAGTGCGGTGTTAAACCCAAACCCACAGTCCCGCCCTTTAAAGTAGCGTTCTGTGTTAGTGAATCAAGCAGCAAAAAAACATGCAAAAAATGTAACGTGAATCCCATGTGCAAACGACATTAGAAAAGCACCATTTGTAGATGTATCAAATTATATTCCCAGTCTTATAACAGGTATTGAGAGAGAAAATAAATAAAATGTATCAAGGCTCTCAGCCAAAAACCTCTAATTTGAAGTAAGCAAATCGTAGTAAAACGACCACCCCAAAACATTATCTAGTTGGACCTTGTGACAACGTACAGCCAAGACCACAAAACTACGTCTGTGCAACGTTGGAAGTTTGCTGGGTATAAATGACATTCAAAACCTTCAACATTGAAGTGAAGACCCCCCAAAAACTTGTAGCCTCGGAACATTTACTGTTTACTGGGTCGAGACAAACAGATGCGGTAAACAAATAACCAAAAATATTTTGAGATGAGACAGCATGGAAACATGGATTATGAGGATTATGAGACAGCATGGAAACAAAGGAATTACGTAAACCCTTAATAAAATGAAATAAAAATGCTTTTAAGGCAAGCACACTAGATAATCAAAACATTTGATCACATCAAATAAGCTTGAGTGGGTTCGCCAACTCCCAAACTTTACAGGAATAGTACAGTTATAACTAAACCTAGTTATACCACAGGTGGGCTACTTAGTTACTACCCACAGGTAGCAAGCAACAGTTGCTGATCTATGAGCAAGTTCAAGACTTCTTGATGTGGCGTTGAATGTGAGCCATAGTCTCTTCCGGAGAATCAAAGGTGTAGTCTTTTCCATCATGAGAAAGCCATAGATGGGCCCGGAATCGCAGTCCGTACTTCACACCTGGATGGTCCCGTAGTATTCGTTTGTCCTGCTCGAAAGCTGCGTGCTGCCTGGACACAGTGGGGCCCAGTGCTGCAATCATCATGGTGTGCAACTCTGTTGTTTTGAGTCATGTGATAGCTGGCACCGTCTCGTTAAGCAGGATAGTTAAATCTGCGTTTAAAGTATTAGAATCCTGTATTCGGGCCGCAATCGTAGCAACTACCTCCGTTTTCAGCGTGTTTTCGGAGTGGAGTCGACTCCTAAAACGTCTCACTTCGCCTCTTCTTCTACTACTGTACTTGAGTGTCACGGCCCACCTACATTAACTTACGGTTATACAAAATTAGGGAAAAGGAAAATTACCCTGCTGCCAACAATTATCCCTCACAAAAAAAATACACCACCCCATTACACTATTTAACTCGATATAATCCTACTCCAGGACAACGGTCTGGGAGGACAGTACACTACCACTCAACACCCCCTGCAAATCTTCTGCAGTAAAACCTGTCAATCCGAAGCACTTCTCTGCAGCAGCCACCACAACCTTTTTTTCTGTGACTTACAATTCATTTCTGCAGTACAGTTAACAACAATGGCTATGAATGCTAAGAAATTCACCTTACTGAAGCACATGTTATTCCCATCCCTCTCTATTGGTCTCTGCCTACTCACAGGAATCCTCTCAGGATCCCTCACCCTGTACCCATCTTCCTCTACCACTCTCTTCACTGCTTCAGCATATTACGTTCTATATCGTGGAGCGGAGCCCCATAGGGGAGCTCTGCTCCTAGTGGTTTACCCTCTGCCCTAAGGCAGCAGCAGCCTGAGACAAAATTATGCACACACCTACAGCCAATAGGAGTACAGGTGTCCCTATAAGAGGGGATGCCTCCCCTCAATCAGCCTCCCGAGATATTTTTCTTCAGCGAGACTAGAGAGGGTCGGCAGGGCCTTAAGTCCTATGGGGCTCCGCTCCACTCATAGAACAATCCGGTAACTAATCGTTCTATATCGTGGAGCTCCGCCCCATAGGGGAGCTCTGCTCCTAGTGGTTTAAGGCGGAGCGTAGCGCTCCAAAATGTACTCCCTGCCGAGCCTAACACTTCCCATCGAAACGAGAAAGTCAGGCCTAGCAATGGCTGCAACCGAGTCCCGCAGTACTGCAACTAAAAACCCCTACGGGCGTCACAATATACCGCGTCATCGGTTAAAGACCCGCCCCACCTAGTCCAATGGCAATGCCAATGACTAGTGGGCAGATCACCAGAATAGAAGCCATACTAATCTGTACTAGCAGATAGATGTGCCTCAATATCCTGTGAAAACACTACCGACCACTAATGGAATGACACCAAGTGTCACTCTACATTGTAAACGCGGTAGACCGTCTCACTCACTCAATGGAATCCCAGAGATTAGTGGGCAGGAACAAAAACATGAGTCATACTAACTGAACAAGCAGATAGATGACCTCACATTCTGTTAATCAACGCATGCCTCTACTGTACTGACCCTGTCAGTCAGGATTGAAAAGGGCAGTAGAAGCCGCTACTCCACGAGTGGAGTGAGCCCTGATACCCTGAGGCAATTGCCGCCCCGCTGCCTCATAAGCTGTCTCAATGCCTTCACAAAGCCAGTGAGACAACCGCTGTTTTGAAAGTGGTCTACCTAGTGCAGCCGCACCGTGACACACAAACAACTGAGGCGATGACCTGATCGCTGCTGTGCGCTCGACGTAACACGCCAAAGCGCGTACCGGGCACAGGCGATGGAGCTTTTCCTCACTCCTCTCTCTATGAGGAGGAGGAGAAAAAGCCCACAGCTCCACGGTCTGTGACCTATATGAACTCTTAATAACCTTGGCACAAATGCCGGGTTAGGGACGTAACACTGCTCTGCTCAGGTCACCATTGATGGCCAGGCAGTCAGGTCTCGTCGAAAGAGCACACAAATCACTAACCCGCTTAGCTGTAGTCAGCGTAAGCAACAGTGCTGTCTTAATAGACAGCATCTTGAGGGGTATTTGATTCAATGGCTCGAACGGCGACTTACATAGCGCTCGAGTACCAAAGCCAAATCCCACTGAGGAAGCGTGACTCTAGGTGTTGGCCTAAGTCGCCGCGTTCCTAATAGGAAGCGTTTCACTAGAGGGTGGCTAAAGACATTGTCTCTGCCAAACCCCTCATGACAAGCTGAAATCGCTGCTGCAAACACCCTAATAGTGGCAGGCGATTTTTTGCTTATCAAACATGAGCTGTAGAAAAGAGAGAATACTCTCCACCTGACAGCTCATGGGGTCTACACCTTGTGTGACACACCATCGTGAAAACACGTTCCATCTACTGGCATACATCTTAGAAGTGGAACTGGCACGTGAACCCTGTATGGTCCTGATCACTGCATCAGATAACCCACGGCGCTCTAGCCTGTCCCTCTCAGCAGCCAGGCCTTCAGTGGTTGGCCAATTATGGGCAATTTCCCTATCGTGCCTCCCGCCTGAGACAACGCGTCCCGTCGATGTGGAATTGGCCAAGGTGGCGCAATCAACATCTGACTCATCTCCGCCAAACCACGGAGCCCCGGGGCGATCGGGCGCTATCAGTATCACTGACAGCCCCCTGACCTCACCCTGGCTAGCAGTGGGAGAATGCAGGACAGCGGAGGGAATGCATACAGGAGAACTCTCGGCCATGGTTTGTGCGCAAAGGCGTCCCTTCCCAGTGGCGGTTCGTCCTGTTCCCTCAGAGAGAACCACAGAGGACATTGCGCGTTCACACGTGACGCGAATAGGTCCACCTGGGCTCTCCCCAATTGTTCCCAAATCTGGAGAACAATGTCTGGATGCAGACACCACTCGTCGTCTCGAGGACCCCCTCTTGACATGAGGTCTGCTCCTACGTTCAAGTAGCCCGGAATGTGTGCTGCTCTCAATGAGCGAAGGTGCTCGTGAGCCCACAGCCACAATTCCTCTGCCGCCCGATGGAGAGCAGGAGACCTGACTCCTCCCTGGCGATTTATGTGAGCTACTGTGGTCCGGTTGTCTGACCAGACCAGCACATCGCGACCCCGAAGGGTAGGCGAAGTGGGTCAGAACCAGTCGAACCGTTTCCAACTCCAAGAGGTTGATATGACGACCTGATTGAGGCCACACACCTCCTATCGCTGAGTCTGACATGTCCCTCCCCCATCCTGTCAGGGACGCATCCGTGAATACTGGGATGTGAGAGGACACCTTTCCTATCGGGACTCCGTGCGTGAAAACGCAGCGGGTTTCTCCAATAGTTCAGATCTGCACTGAGCGAGAGTGGAACCACCACCAACCGGTGACGTTGACGCAATGGGTCTAGTCTTAGTTGGCGAACCATCGCTGCATCCTGCGCATATGCAGGAGTCCCAGCGGAACCACAGAGTGGGCTGACGACATGAGACCCAAAAGTGACATGATCGAGCAGCGCCGTCACCGTGTGATTCGGACGACACTTCCTCAGGGCTAGCAACAAGGCTACCCTTCGGGGGTCTGAAATTCGAGCCCTCATCCTCACAGTGTCTAGCTGTATCCCCAGGTAGACAATCTGATGAAGTGGGCCAGGGCGCGCTCTTTTCCAATTCACAGCAAACCCCAGACTTGTGAGATGCATCACTGTCTGTGTTGTGTGAGTGATCGCCAGCTCTGCTGACGGGGCGAGAACCAGTAGGTCGTCCAGGTAGGCTAGTAGCCGTATTCCCTGACGACGCAACGGTTCCAATGCCGCCTCCACACACTTGGAAAATGTGCGAGGTGCCAGGGCATACCAAATGGCATCCTCGTGTATTCGTGACGCCACCCCTTGAAAGGCGAACCGCAGAAACTTCCTGTGACGCGGCTGAACCGGCACATGAAAGTACGCGTCCTTTAGGTCTATGCTCGTGACAAAAGTCCCCTCTCTGGACACATTCCAGCAGACGTTTTGTCGTTAGCATTCGGAAGGGCCGTTTGGTTATGCTCTCGTTGAGAATGCGTAAATCCAAAATCGGCCTCACTCCCCCCGTCTTTTTGGGCACTAGGAAATAAGGCGAATGTAGCCCTTTGTTCCCTTTGCTCCCAGGGGAACTACTGTCACCGCCTCCTTCGCCAAAAGTTCCGTAATCTCTGTCATCAGAGCGGCCACTTTGTCTGGCGTTTTCATCACCCGTCTCCACCACTCCCCTGAACGGGGGTGGGGTCGGTGGAATTGGAGAGCATAACCCTTCTGCAACGTCTGTTCTAGCCAGCGTGAGAGGGTGCAGCTTCTTCGCCACTGCCAGCAATGCAGAGAAAGTGGCTGGGCACGAAGCTGTGGTGCATCCAGTAGGAAGGACCTGTATTCCTCTATGGCCCTTACCGCCACTGTTCCCCAACATTGAAGTGGTGGAACAGCCCAAGGTGGGCCTCCCGTGAAAGGGAGAGGAACTATCAATGCGTTCTGAGAAAGAAAGAGGAGCAGGGACGTCGGTTAAACCCGTAACCGTCGTATTCCTGCCCTCCTTGAACGCATCGCGGGTCTGAATTGCGCTGACCGAGGCCACAGCCTGCGGCAGGGCACCATCCCCAGCAAGCGATTGCGTCATCTTAGGTGACTGCAATTCGCTATCAGAGCCCTTCACTACAGTACTCCTAGAAGTCTGTAGTATGAGGTCTCTATGAGGTAAAACAAGGCGGGCGCCTTGATACCTTCTTAACTTTCACCTTCTGTGTGTGTTCAACTCTGCACCCCTAGTGGGTTGATTCACGCTCAGTGTGGTGAGTACCGGCTCGTTCTGTCAGGGGAGCTGATACTTTGGTTATACCCATAACCCTAGTAATCCTGCCCTCTGTGAACGTAGCATGGGTCTGAATCGCATTAACCGAGACCTTGGTCTGCGATAATGCGCCGTCCCCGAGATAGCTGCTGTGTTACAATGCCTGGGGCGTCGATACTCTGGGCACCTTGGTGACCGCGTTATCGGGCCCTCCGTGAACGCAGCATGGGTCTGGCTCGTACTAGTGGAGACCTTAGTCTGTGCTAGTGCGCCATCCCCAAATAGCGGCTGCGTTCTCATGTCAGAATCTGACCGGGACTGCTGCCTTCTATGTAAAGCACTTCTTATACGTGAAGTGTGATGTGACGACCTGATTGAGGTCTTCTGGATACCTACTCTTAGTGCCTGTTCAGCAACGCACCCTCGGTGGGCTGAGCGGCTCTTAGAGTGGTAAGGGAAGAGAGGGTGAGATTTGAACGCTCTCGGACGTATTATGGAAAAGAGGCTCTTTTTGACAAAGTCAGGTGGAGCCAACTCTTTATTAAATACATCAACAAAGGCATTTACATCAACACCCATCCCTTCAACCGAAGGGTGGGGGGAACAGTGGGCACGTTCGACACCATCGATCGTCCTCCATCCTCTCCCCGCATCCCGTCACGTACGCCTCCTCTTGCCTCCCTTGGAGGGCCAGGTCGGCGTCCTCGTCACCTCCCTCGCCGGCTGTAGTGGGGCTACCGTAGCTGCTGGGAGGGCCGGGCCCGTTCCCTTGCTGCTCGTGGCCGCCGGATGACGCCGGTACGCCGCCTCGCCATAGACCCCGGTCTACTTAGAGGGGCGGAGGTAGATGGCCTTTGGGATGGAGGGGGCGACTCGTCCTGCCAACGGCAGGTGCTTGGCCAGCTGCTTCTTCTCCTCCTCTAGCTTAGAAAACGCTCCGTCGCCTCCTGACTGCGACCCCAAAGAGGCCGTCGTCAGAGAGGGGGCGTTCAAGAGAGACGTCCTGTCTGCCTCTTTCATGGATGTCAAGGACAACCAGAGGTGTCGTTCCCGACCACCGAAGTGGCCATGGACCTCCCCGCGCAGACTGCGGACGCCTGTGTCATGTGGAGTATGGAGCCAGAAATTCTGGACGCCTCCTCCACCTCCTCCGGTGCCAGCTCTGTCTTGCCCGTGGTTAAACGGGACAGAGAGGCCGCCAAGAGGGCAATGTTGTTAGCAGCTGCTACAGCTTGGGCTCCCAACCCAAAGGACTTCTCTAACAGCGACGCTGTGAGTCGGTCCCTTCTGGGATGGCAACGTGGCCTTCTTGGAAGAGGGCCAAGGGCTCGAACCCGGTACGAGATGCGCCGCCATGGCGCCCTAACCTGGGGATTCCTGACCCTGAAACCTTCCTTCCACTCTCGTGAATGGGAGATACGCTTTACAGGCGACGCGCCGCTAAAGGTGCCTCCCACGAGCCCCTCAACGTACCTAGCCAAAGAAGGCATGGCAGGAGCCACTGGCTCTGCCGCCTTCCTTGGCCTGGAATAAGGACCGCCCTCCATCATATCAACCTCCGGTGCGGAGGGAAGAGGGGGCAGCCTTATTACCAGCCGTTGAGCAGCTCTCTCAATGAGACCCGGAAAATCCGATCTGCATATTCAGCATATTACGTTTTCTGTACTACTGTTACCCTGGCAACCTCAACCTGCCTTTCTCTCACCTGACACCTCCTATCTCCAGCCCCATGGGAACCCCTACAATTTACACACACACACCTTTCTCCACCGATACTTCACGTTCCTTCATCTCATGCCCTGCTGCACACTTCTCGCCTCTTCCTCTCTGTTCCTTTCACATTTGATAAGCAAATCCTAATGCCGCGTTCACATACTAGTCAGAGGTAGGAAACTCTGAAATATCCGACTTGCTAACTGGTTGAACACGGCACTTGTATTACTATCAGTTAGAAAAGTCGGACATTTTCGAGTTTCCCACTTCCGATTAGCATGTGAATGCAGCATAAATCCAGAGTCTGCGCATGCACTTTCCCAGCTCCAACGCTATTGGACACTGCTTCTGAATCACCGGGTCTCTCAACCAATCCCATGCCCATAGTAAACCAGGAATTTGTCAAGTCACTGTTACTTGTGAAATAAACTACTGTACATGTTGCCTAACTACACAATATGCAGTATTCATTAATCTCCCGTGGGCAGATGAGATTAAGTATTTATAATATACTGTTTCAAACCAAGTATGATCACTTTTGATTCTTGTTAGGAAATACTATGTGTTCAAATACCCCCTGCACATGACCCAAATAATTTGCAGACTTGATTTGCAGACTACACATAAAATATGAAAATTACGTAAAACAGTTCAATAAGGACAATTTCTGAGAATGTATCCTATACATTGCATGCAGCAGACGCTACAATGTTTATATTTATCATCCCGATCAAACAGTTGGATTTGGTCACGAAGGGCAGGGCTTATGAGCGGCGTTTATAAACCAAGCCAGTCAGTTTGTTTCACATTTCACCCAGGAAACCGCTTGCTTTCACAGAAATTTACAGGAGTGTGTTGTTACTTTACGGACCGTCAACAACCACCATCAACATGATGCTTGTAATTGAAGATAAGGTAAGACATATTCAGCTTGGACGTTTTAAAGCGGTTAGAGCGTTTACATTGGAGCGTTCCCCAGGTCGCAGCTCCTGTCATCGAATGTTAATTCCTAGTTTACCGATAATAGCTAGCTACCTAAAGGCTAATGAAAAGTGTTCATCTCGGTAGTTTGCGGGCTAAAGCGCTACATGGCTAGATCAAATGTTTTTTGTTTTGTTTATCTATTTAATGTGTAACATGATCCAGATAACTTCGACTTCAATAGGTTTATGTGTTGTGTCATGGTTGCAATGTTTCTGCACAGTTTGTAAACCGTACTGTACTGTTTCTTTGGTAACCTAACGGCCGAGATTATTTTAAAACGGCAATATGTAATTTTTTGGGCGACCAGACCAAATTCACATAGAAATGGGAGTTATAAATCTGTCACTCATTGAAAGCAAGTCTAAAAAGCGGTAGATCTGTTGTATATGTGTTATTTCTATGCTTATAGGCTTTCGTGTTCACATCTTTTACTTTCCATGGAAAATATAGTTCACAGCGGATTAGATGTTTCAATGATTCTCTATACTATACTTGCTTGTTTTGTCACAAACTGAAATTAGGCATATATATATTTAATTAGGGGGTAGATCCGCTTTAATATTGCAGATTGTAGTTTCCATCAATGTAATTGTCTGCATCATTTCCAATCCCCCATATATTTTGTAAAATTTATTTTAACCTAACCCTACCACCCTTTCCCTAATTTTAGTAAACTAATGGACAACAACATGTAGGCTTCTATTTACATTTACATTTTAGTCATTTAGCAGACGCTCTTATCCAGAGCGATTTACAGGAGCAATTAGGGTTAAGTGCCTTGCTTAAGGGCACATTGACAGAGCCTTGTCGGCTCGGGGATTCTAACCAACAACCTTTCAGTTACTGGCCCAACGCTCTAACCGCTAGGCTACCTGCCGCCTAGTTTATACATACACTGTCCGTAAAATATATATAGTATTTTATAATAGTTATCTTTTGTTTGTTTTTAATCCCATCCTTCAGCTACCCTCAACCGCTTTTTAACTGTGCTGTTTCACAGAAGTTCTGAATTTACATAAATTTTATGGACACAGTATATTTTACATTTTTTATCTTGTTGTTTTTAGTCCCACCCATGAGCTCCACTCAATTAGGCAAACTGTTAGACATTTCTGCATAGTGCATCTAACCTCTTAGATGTAAGGTCCCCAAAACAGGTTTACATCTAAGAGTTGCTTATGAATCGATCTGTGGACACCATAGATCGAAATGGCTTGCATTGAGTGATAGCCCTGGTTCCCACGGACACAGTGTTTTTTCT
The DNA here is from genome assembly GCF_020615455.1 of Coregonus clupeaformis. NCBI lineage: Eukaryota > Metazoa > Chordata > Actinopteri > Salmoniformes > Salmonidae > Coregonus > Coregonus clupeaformis. The sequence goes on from NC_059207.1 coordinate 2,219,903, forward strand.
GAGCCTGTGTGATGTAGGATGTGAAATCTGAAGCCACTTGAAGCTTGGATGTCCCTCCTACCATTTAATTCCCTCTTCAGACACTCCATCAACTCCTGGCTGAACCCTAATTCGCAGCGCAGCAGGGGAGAGTGGTTTCATCACGGTAGCACATTCAGAGATCGATTTATAGCCATTCATCTAAAATAATTAATATATTTTAAACAAACACTTTCTGTTTGTAATATACGGAAAATATTAATATGAGATGAAAGACGAGTTCAGGAAGCCAAGCTAGAGCTCTGGGAGACGTTCACAGCGATTGGGGCAGACCTTTTGATCAATAGAGACCTTTAAACCTATACATACAAATATGCATTTTACAGATATAATGAAGGTGAAATCTTATAGTTAGTCATTTTATAATTTGATTATGCTATATTTAGAAAGCATATGTCATTTCAAGCCTTATTTATACATTTTTGTTGAAACATTTAATATTTCTATCATATCTGGACAGTGTACTTGAGCTTGTGTCCTCAAAATGGACTACACCTCAGCAATTTATAACAATTTTTACCAGAAAGGTGAGATTTTTAACCTTTCTTTAAGTATGCAGCATTACTAGTTGTTTATTAATTATGGCCCTCTCATGATAAATCATTACTTTTTGGGATTACGTAGATAACATTTTCGATTACATTTAACTGGTTAATGCATAAATTTGGATAGCCACGCTTGCTTCGCCCTCATGTTGGTGCTAGCAAGCAGGCTAAGTAGTGCTAGGTATCCACAGCCAATCCAGGAGGGTCTGGAAACTATAGTGAGCTTCGATTGGTCAATAGAAACGCGATGTTGCTGAGTATTTGCATAAAGTTCAGCTTTGGTCCCGCCCTATTCATGTCCCTCGCCAATGCTGGCATTACCCAACGGTCCCTGCCCACTTTGCTTTCTTCATTGAAAATGAATGGGCTTTCATTGTTTCATAACCCCCAACGTGCTATGTGGATCTCTTGTGTAATGTAGCAGGCGTAAAATAAAGACCTGAAACTAGATCCCCCTATGCAAAATTCCCTTCTGTAGGAAGGCGGGGGGCAATTTCATGAATATTCATTTCTCTCGACATAGAACTTGTCGGGTGATTGGTTGATATCTTACCATAACACAAAACCTGGCAGGTAATCTGAAACCAGTAGTAACTACCAATTTTAAATTACAGTTAATATAACATTTTAAATACAAATCTGACATTCCTGTGCCCAAATAACACTGTCACCAAGGAGGGATAGCTAGCTACAGTGTTTGATTTAAATTAGCCATTTTCTTATAAAAAAGCTCAGCTAATTCTCGAAGCTAGCTAGCTAACGTTAGGCTAGACTCCGGAGCTCATGGGGACATACTAGGCTTCAGGAGCCAGCGGGTTAGAAATGTTTTCAGAAATATGTTCAAATCATAGTTTATCCAGTGACCATCGCATTTTGGATAGCTACTGACTGAAATGTTGCTGGCTATCTAGCATGCTTGCTCTCAATGGCCATGCAAGTAGGGTCATGGCTATAGTAGAAGGGACCATGCAGTAGCCAACTAGCTAGCTAATGGTGGATGCCAAAAGACCCAGCTATCTACACATGGCAGCTCATGGGCACACAGGCTACCTTAGCCAACTGGTTAGACATGATTACAACATGGGCAACAATAACTGTCGGATAGTTAATTTTCAAACAAACATTTTAAACTCTTCAACTTAGTTTATCCACTGACCACCACATTTTGGAGGATCACTAATTAAATGTAGTTAGCTAGATCACTGGCCAGGCAGTAGCCACTAACTAATTGTGGACGCATTACCTATTCTTTGATATATTTGGGTTAACTTGCTCATATCAAGCAACCCATGCCATTGTATCCAAGATGGCGTAGTAGTGCGGTCGTGGATTGTGTTGTCTCCTCATATAAATAGTCTCTTTTTTTTTGTCTTTTACTCGTATATATTTCTCTCTCACTAGCCATCCTTTAACTAAATATACTTTCCTGCAACCCGCCTCACTCAATGTGGAATGGATTCTATTATTTCTTTATTTTTATCAAGAACCTATGGCTGAAACTAGCCAGCTAACAAGGACCGGCTCAATCGGTACCTCCAGTGATGCTATCTCTTTCATAGTTACCCAATGCTTAGGTGTACCTCCACTGTACTCCTATCCTTCCATATACTTGTCTGTACATAATGCCTTGAATCTATTCTATAACGCCCGGAAATCTGCCCCTTTTTTTATTCTCTGTACCCAACGACCTAGAAGACCACTTCTTAAAGCCTTTAGCCGTATCCTAATTCTATTCCTCCTCTGTTCCTCTGGTGATGTAGAGGTTAACCCAGGCCCTGTAGCCCCCAGTATCACTCCTACCCCCCAGGCGCTATCATTTGTTGACTTCTGTAACCGTAAAAGCCTTGGTTTCTTGCATGTTAACATCAGAAGACTCCTCCCCAATTTTAAGTTATTCACTGCATTAGCACACTCTGCCAACCCTGATGTTCTAGCAGTGTCTGAATCCTGGCTTAGGAAGGCCACCAAAAATTCCGAAATTTCCATCCCGAACTACAACATTTTCCGTCTAGATAGAACTGCCAAAGGGGGCGGAGTTGAAATCTACTGTAGAGAGAGCTTGCAGAGCTCTATCATACTATCCAGGTCTGTGCCCAAACAGTTTGAGCTTCTACTTCAAAAAATCCACCTTTCCAGAAATAAGTCTCTCACTGTTGCCGCTCGCTACAGACCCCCCTCAGCCCCCAGTTATGCCCTGGACACCATATGTGAATTGTTTGCCCACCATCTATCCTCAGAGTTCGTACTGCTTGGTGACCTAAACTGCGATATGCTTAACACCCCGGCCGTCCTACAATCTAAACTAGATGCCCTCAATCTCACACAAATTATCAAGGAACCTACCAGGTACAACCCTAAATCTGTAAACCTGGGCACCCTCATAGATATCATCCTGACTAATTGACCCTCTAAATACACCTCCGCTGTCTTCAACCAGGATCTCAGCGATCACTGCCTCATTGCCTGCGTCCGTAATGGGTCCGCGGTCAAACGACCACCCCTCGTCTCTGTCAAACGCTCCCTAAAACACTTCAGCGAGCAGGCCTTTCTAATTGACCTGGCCCAGGTATCCTGGATGGATATTGACCTCATTCCGTCAGTAGAGGATGCCTGGATGTTCTTCAAAAGTGCTTTCCTCTCCATCTTAAATAAGCATGCCCCATTCATAACTAAGAACAGATATAGCCCCTGGTTCACCCCAGACTTGACTGCCCTTGACCATCACACAAACATCCTGTGGCGTACTGCATTAGCATCGAACAGCCCCCGTGATATGCAACTTTTCAGGGAAGTCAGCAACCAATATACACAATCAGTTAGGAAAGCAAAGGCTAGCTTTTCCAAACAGAAATGTGCATCCTGTAGCACTAACTCCAAAACGTTTTGGGACACTGTAAAGTCCATGGAGAATTAGAGCACCTCCTCCCAGCTGCCCACTGCACTGAGGCTAGGAAACACTGTCACCACCGGTAAATCTACGATAATCGAGAATTTCAACAAGCATTTTGCTACGGCTGGCCATGCTTTCCACCTGGCTACTCCTACCCCGGCCACTGTTGTGGAAAATGACCACAATACTTTATTAGAAATCAAAGGTCTTACAGAGTTTTTGTTGCATCAATATTGACTTTATTTTTAATTCAACAAAGCCAGGTCAATCTGCAGATTGGAACCCACTCTTACTCTCTCTCTCCATCTTATATAGTGCCCTCTTCAGTTTCCCGCTCTTTTATTGCTCCGCCCACTTCCTTTGTCTCTGAGGGTTGCTAAATTAGACTTTCATTAAGTTCAGAGTACTACAATCAATCCTTATCTTGCAAAAACACTCATGTTTAGTTTAAACTCTGTTCAACCCTGGCTCTTTTCTCTGTGTTTGAAGATAGCATCAAAAGGCCCAAGCCAGTTTCAGTCTCTGATATGATAAGACAACCATGGAGCAAGCAATTTGACCCTGGGTCAGCTTCCCTCTTTTACCCACACACACAGTGAAATGACCCAATTCAGTTAGCCACAAAGAATGTTAACTATATGTTGATGATTAACTCAGTTTCACCTAATAGTCTATTAAAAATACACATCACCACCAGCTCTGCACCCTCCGCTGCAACTTGCCCATGCCCCCCCCCACTTCTCCTTCACCCAAATTCAGACAGCTGATGTCCTGAAAGAGCTGCAAAATCTGGACCCCTACAAATCAGCTGGGCTAGACAATCTGGACCCTTTCTAAAATTATCCGCCGAAATTGTCGCAACCGCTATTACTAGCCTGTTCAACCTCTTTCGTATCGTCTTAAATTCCCAGAATTTGGAAAGCTGCCGCGGTCATCCCCCTCTTCAAAGGGGGTGACACTCTAGATCCAAATTGTTACAGACCTATATCCATCCTGCCCTGCCTTTCGAAAGTATTTGAAGGCCAAGTTAACAAACAGATCACCGACCATTTCGAATCCCACCGTACCTTCTCCGCTATGCAATCTGGTTTCCGAGCTGTTCATGGGTGCACCTCAGCCACGCTCAAGGTCCTAAATGATATTATAACCGCGATTGATAAGACAGTACTGTGCAGCCGTCTTCATCGACCTGGCCAAGGCTTTTGACTCTGTCAATCACTGCATTCTTATTGGCAGACTAAATAGCCTTGGTTTCTCAAATGACTGCCTCGCCTGGTTCACCAACTACTTTTCAAATAGAGTTCAATGTGTCAAATCGGAGGGCCTGTTGTCTGGACCACTGGCAGTCTTTATGGGGGTGCCACAGGGTTCAATTCTCGGGCCGACTCTATTCTCTGTGTATATCAATGATGTCGCTCTTGCTGCAGGTGACTCTCAGATCCACCTCTACGCAGACAACCCCATTTTGTATACATCTGGCCCTTCATTGGACACTGTGTTAACAAACCTCCAAACGAGCTTCAATGCCATACAACACTCCTTCCGTAGCCTCCAACTGCTCTTAAACGCTAGTAAAACTAAATGCATGCTCTTCAATCGAACGCTGCTTGCGCCCGCCCGACTAGAATCACTACTCTCGGCGGGTCTGACTTAGAATATGTGGACAACTACAAATACCTAGGTGTCTGGTTAGACTGTAAACTCTCCTTCCAGACTCACATTAAGCATCTCCAATCCAAAGTTAAATCTAGAATCGGCTTCCTATTTCGCAACAAAGCCTCCTTCACTCATGCTGCTAAACATGCCCTCGTAAAACTGACTATCCTACCGATCCTTGACTTCAGCGACGTCATTTACAAAATAGCTTCCAACACTCTACTCAGCAAATTGGATGTAGTCTATCACAGAGCCATCCGTTTTGTCACCAAAGCCCCATATACTACCCACCGTTGTGACCTGTACACTCTCGTTGGCTGGCCCTCACTACATATTTGTCGCCATACCCACTGGCTCCAGGTCATCTATAAATCACTTCTAGGCAAATCCCTGCCTTATCTTAGATCATTGGTCACCATAGCAACACCCACCCGTAGTATCCGTTCCAGCAAGTATATCTCACTGGTCATCCCCAAAGCCAACACCTCCTTTGGCCGCCATTCCTTCCAGTTCTCTGCTGCCAATGACTGTAACGAACTGCAAAAATCTCTGAAGCTGGAGACACTTATCTCCCTCACTAACTTTAAGCATCAGTTGTCAGAGCAGCTTACCGATCACTGCACCTGTACACAGCCCATCTGTAATTAGCCCACCCAACTACCTCATCCCCATATTGTTATTTACATTGTTATTTATCTATCACTCCAGTGTTAATACTAAATTGTAATTATTTTGCACTATGGCCTATTTATTGCCTTACCTCCATAACTTACTACATTTGCACACACTGTATATAGATTTTCTATTGTGTTATTGACTGTACGTTTTGTTTATTCCATATGTAACTCTGTGTTGTTTTTATCGCACTGCTTTGCTTTATCTTGGCCAGGTCGCAGTTGTAAATGAGAACTTGTTCTCAACTGGCTTACCTGGTTAAATAAAATACCATATGTGGTAAGGTAAATCTAACAATTAGTGGTCTTGTTTTTTTGAATGATGGACAGTGAAACTAAAATAGATTGGTTAGCTAGCTGGTGAGGCTTTAATTTATTAACCAATTAATTTTGTGATCAAGCTGAAGCTGGGTTTTCCAAGTCGTTCGGTCGGTGCGAACTGCTCATGCAGGCGGCATGAGCTAGCTAAACAGAGGGCTCCGTAGAGCATCTGTGTGACGTCACGCACCCAAGAAGGCTTCACCAATCATCCGACGTTCTGTGTCGAGACTCAAGAATATTCATGAAATTGCCCCCCGCCTTCCTACGGAAGGACATTTTGCATACACTACTGGTCTTAATGAGAAGGGGGAAAAAACTGTTGGGAGGTTCTCTTCTGCACTGTTCAACCAATCCAGTAAATGTGGAGGAGGAGTTAAGATGGAGTGTCGCTTTGTTAACGCCAAAAGCAGATGCCATGTCACAGGCTCATTCCGGTTCCATTTTCCCTGAAAACTGGAATATCTGGTTGTTGGGGACTGAGCAGAAGCTAGCCCTGGATCATGCCTCTCAGTTCCATTACATTACACACAATTCATTGGACGAATATGTCTTCTGTATGGGGGAGTTTTGTTAAGCTCCCCTACGCTCGGTCTGAACATTAACACGCATTGCTTTCAGGACGATTTTGGAAGCATAAGGACCTTATCTTTCATATCAGCGAGAAATCATTAAAAAAACAAACATTACATTGATACACACCTTTTTATAAGGTTCGTGTTCCCACATGGCCATATCTCCATGTTACAGCGCGTGTTTACGGAAGACAGACGGAAGACCGAGGGACCATCTGTGCTAATTAGCTATGTAGCATGCTCCGAACACCTGTGTGTAACGGAAGAAGGCTGCCAGAAATGTGTTGTCACTGAAATACTGTCGGCTGCAAATGTGATGAAGCTGGTTAAAACCGTGTACAGTAAATGTATGTTTTGCATTAATGAAATTATTTTGATGTGAAATGAAAATAAAGCCCTTTACGTTTCTAGAACCGTATCGCAATTTAGAATCGATTCGCACTTAGGTGGAGTATTTGGCTGTTTTAGCTGCCAGAGCCAGTCTACCTCTGAATATATCATATTTGGTCCTTGGACCTAAAAGGAGTAACGCTAGGCTCCTTGAGTACATATTTGTCTAGGCAGAGGCTAGTCTTTGATTTCAGTGTTGAGCAGATGGAATCTGACCCAATCATTATGGGTGGTGTCAAAGTCGCGTCAATTCAAATCTGGTATTAGGAACAAAAGAGGTCAACACGACTTCTAAGATATACTAGTTATTTTAATTAATGCAAAAACCTTCAATGGTAAATATGATGTTTCGTATATACGGGCTCTTTGAAATACCTCGCAGGGCACTTCAGAGAACTAAATCCATTGTTTCAGATTGTTGCTCAAATACTCTGACAGAGAGAGTTTCCCACCTCTCTGTTGGCCAATCAGAGTAAAGGACTGAGTGTGGTTTAAACTTTACTCAGCCAATCCGTTGGCGCAGGGGTTGGTCCCATCTCCTCGGCGCTCCATTTGTTGCACACTGTTGCCAGGCACAAGTTTATCATAACAACCTGTCATAGTGAGAAGAGCCAGCTCCCTTAGACACCATTCCTATGTCCAAGGAAGGTTCACAGATCACAAAGAACCAGTATATTCCAGTATCTGGAGACACAAATCCCTATCTCCCTTTACCCCCTAAAACAGCAGGTGTCACAACCTACATTAGCCCAGTCAAGAATGCATTCTTTCTAAGTTAGTCATCCCATCAATCCAATTATTAGAAAATAGAACCCATCAGTGGTGTTAAAATAAGCTACCAATCGAGGTCCTCCTGATCCAGCCTCAAATGAGTCGACATATGAATTAGTGTGGGCTTTTAGTAGATTTAATTCTCCCTTTGGTAAAAATCAGGTTGATCAGTCTGTAATGAGCAGGAGGACTTGTGATCTGGATCTGATCAATCGAGCCTGAATAATTTTATTTTTATGTCTGTGGTGATCATCTTGACATGGGATGAATGAATCCTCTGAAATCACGGTATTGTGTGGTCTTATAAGATGCACAGACATTTGCTTAGTCTACAGATGTGTTTCTTGTAAAGTGTGTACTTTGTGTTTTACTTTATAGTTCACTGTCGGATTGAGATATCTGTATGTTTCTTATTGTCCTGGCGCTAAGCAAGGTCCTATCAACAACCAATAAAGTATTCTACATTCTCTGTAGGATGCCATTCTCATTGTTTTTGGCCAATAACCTATTATATATTCTATTGTTCTGTAGGATTCCTTCCTCAATGCACTGAAGGAGGCAGGAGACAAGCTGGTGGTGGTGGACTTCACAGCCACCTGGTGCGGCCCCTGCAAGAACATTGCTCCCTTCTTCAAAGTGAGTGGTCCACCAACCTAGAGAAATCTGTCTGCACCTGAAATGGCAACCTATTCCTTAGTACATGACTTTTGACAGGGTCCATAGGTCCACTATATAGGGAATAGGGTGCCATTTCAGATGCAGAATATACACTTAAGGGACACCCCTTCAAATTAGTGGATTTGGCTATTTCAGCCACATCCGTTGCTGACAGGTGTTTTTAAAATTTAGCACACAGTCATGCAATCTCCATAGACAAACATTGGAAGTAGACTGGCCTGTACTGAAGAGCTCAGTGACTTTCAACGTGGCACCGGCATAGGATGCCATGACTTTCCAACAAGTCAGTTTGTCAAATTTCAGCCCTGCTAGAGCTGCCCCGGTCAACTGTAAGTGCTGGTGTTTGAAGTGGAAACGTCTAGGAGCAACAACGGCTCAGCCGTGAAGTGGTTTGGGCTAGGCCCCTTAGTTCCAGTGAAGGGAAATCTTAACGCTACATACAATAACATTCTAGACGATTCTGTGCTTCCAACTTCGTGGCAACAGTTTGTGGAAGGCCATTTCCTGTTTCAGCATGACAATGCCCCTGTGCACAAAGCGAGGTCCATACAGAAATGGTTGGTTGAGATCGGTGTGGAAGAACTTGACTGGCCTGTACAGAGCCCTGACCTCAACCCCATTGAACACCTTTGGGATTAATTGGAACGCTGACTGCGAGCCAGGCCTAATCGCCCAACATCATCAATGCTCTTGTGGCTGAATAGAAGCAAGTCCCCACAGCAATGTTCCAACATCTCGTGGAAAACCTTCCCAGAAGAGTGGAGGCTGTTGTAGCAACAAAGGGGGGACCAACTCCATATTAATGCCCATGAATTTGAAATGAGATTTTCGACCAGCAGGTGTCCACATACTTTTGGTCATGTAGTGTATGTCTATCTATGTGTCCATTATGTTATTTGACGTGTCCCTAGGGTCATTCCACCTCAAAACGCTTAAGAAAGAGGATTTAGACACCCATCTCAGATTGTTCTCAAATCATTTGTTAGAAAAGATAAGATTAGCATTCCTGCAACATTATTTTGTTGAAATATAATTTGATCTCAGAGAAATTAAGCCAATTGATTGCACCCAAATTGGTCATTTTAATTGATAGGATTCATATAATATTCAATAAATATAGTACCTAAGATCTGATTTGGACCAAACTTTTTTTCTATCAATGAGTTGGACATGAGGAATCCAAAGAAATTGTCAAAAGCCACCCATGGACCCCCCCACACACACACACACCCCATGCCATTATATGAATCTTAAATTAAAATTGCCAATTTGGGTGCAATCAATTAACTTCATTGCTCAGATGAAATTATATTTCAATAAAATGTTGTAGTAGTGCTAATCTTATCTCTTTCTAACTACAGAAACAATTTCAGAACAATCGGAGATGGTGGGTGTCATGGTTCGCTGAAATGACATGGAACGACCGTCTAGCCTCTGCTAGCTGTCTGATAAATGCCAGTGAGAGGCCTCATGCCAAGTGGGAGTTATCTGAAGGGGTTGGCCTGAGCCAGAGATATAATGGGAAAACCCAGGGTGCATCCCAAATGCCACCCTAGTCCCTACAGAGTGTTCTACTTTTGACCATGGTCCATATGGGCTCTGGTCAAAGTAGTGCCCTGAATGGGGTGGCATTTGGAACACTGACCCTGTCTCTGACTGAGCCGTGTGTTTGGTGTCGTCTTGGTGACCGCCGGGAAAGCCTCCTCCAGGACTCGGCGCCTTGCGCTTATCAAGTGAAAGGCCCATAATATGGTCTCTAAACAGAATGCTAATGATCGATGATGAATCAAAAGCCCACTGACGATGTTGTCCAGCAAAACATTTAGAAATTAAACGGAAAACCAAAATGGGTGTTTCCTATTGGACAACTCCAGGTAGTTCCTCGCTGTTTCAGTCCAGTTGAACACGACTTGGGGCATTATGGCTTGGGGCTAAATGAAGCATGTTAACACCACTACCACAGCTGTAGATGTGATACTGCTGCCTGCAACCCATGTTACACTGATCCAAAGGATGCATTGTCACCTCTGAAACTCTTATTACATGGCACTAGTGGTAGTGTAAGTAAAAAATCAATGGTGTGTGTCCTCTATCAATACCCCTTTTTGTATGTTATGTATATATCTATGAGCATGAGCTGCTATGCCCAAGTCATCTGGTTGACACTATACAGTACAGTATTAGGCCTGTTTTTCCATTGGTGATGTTTAGCTGATCCATGACCTTTTAACCTCTGCTCTCTACTTCTGTACAGGGGCTGTCGGAAAAACCAGAGAACAAAAATGTGGTTTTTCTCAAGGTGGACGTCGACGAGGCAGCGGTGAGTCACATAGCTGTGTGTGTTAAATCCACAAATATTGGACGACTGTTCTTCCTTGTTGAAAGAGCTTGGACATCATGGACTGAACGTTAGAAGTGATGGAATGCAGCCAGTGGTTTTGGGATGGCTATCAGATTGTCTGTCTGTAAATACAGTGCTAACGGCAGAGTTAGTGTGTATTTGAATACAGATTAGGGATGTGAACGTTTAAATGAAATTGGGATAATTTAACGTTTTTAAGAGATCACAAATGGAAAAACATTGAACTCTTTTCACCCGTGAGGGACCTGCCTATACTGTGCCCCTCCCCTCTCTCTCCATCCCTCACTAGCTTGCTATGAACGATGGGAGTGTTTGTTGTCGGAAGTATGGCAACTAATCAAATACTGAATCTTAGGAATCAACCCTAGCGGAATCGAATCTTGACACTCAGAAATGAGAGTCGACACCGGGAGTCGATGTGCAAGGAGTCGAGGAATCAATTATTTTGGAGTCGACTCTCCACCACTACATCGCCGTCGTTAACTTGGAAAAATGGCAGAGAAAGGCAAGCTACAGCAGCGAAGTCTTGTATAGCAATACTTTAAGAAGTTAAGTGAGAAGGAAATGCAATCTTTGCGAGGTGGAATTGAGGTACAGTAATGTTAGTAAAGGTGCAATACTTAACCATCTGAAAAGGGACACATCGTGTGAGACCCAAACCGTTGCTGGCAGCAGCGCAGCTGCATTGTGAATTGCCGTGGAATTTTATATCTATTTTTTAAAATCGTTTTAACGAGAATCGAAATGGATGGATGGATATCTATCGATCTATTTTTATTGTCATATCCCTAATACAGAACTCTTTGTAAAGCGAGATGACTTGCCTAGTACCATTTGAATAGACCTCAAATGTGTATGTTGTCCTATTAGGTAACCACACTAGGCTCACTTGCAGTGTGAGAGATGATCATTTAGTTAGGAATAGTGGTGGGGAGTCGACTCCAAAATAATCCTCGCCCGTCGAATCCCATTTCTGGGTGTCAAGCTTCGGAATCGACTCCTCAACTCCTAAGATTCAGTATTTATGCAACTGAGGAACCTACACAAACTATAGCATGTTTTACAGCAAAGAAGAGCCAGCTAGCGAGGGGAAAGAGCGAGATGGGAGGGCATGTCGGCTACCAGGCAGACAGTCAGAACCATACATCGGTAATCAAGATGTAGGCTGTAGGCTGTCACAGTGATGTATTTCGCAATTTCTTGGCTTGCAATGTCTCTCTCAAGTTCACCATCAATGAGTAGGCTGAGCTATTCTACACGCAACAGCTCGAACACCAACACACGCTACCGTTTTTTTCATAGCGAAGAGAAAGGGCAGGCGAGGGAGAGCGGGGATCCGGACAGGCCGTCGGAACCGTGCGCATAGACACAGTTTACCAAGATCTATCCGATCTCACAATGTCTTGTCTAGCAATGCCTCGTAAATTCACTAAAAGTATATTAAAGTGTAGGATTAGGCTATCAATGAGTATGGCTAATGCCTTGATCACACCTACAGGGTTATTGCGCAAAATGGTAAGCAGCATCATCTGGATATGTGTGCAACATAAGTTCCACATTCACCTTCTGCTACCATTTCTGTCAAGCCGTCTACGCATACAGTTTGACGCATACGTTCGCTAAATCCAACGTATGCAACACACAGAACGCACTGCAACTACCTCTGCAACGCAATGCTGCAAGGCAAACGCAAGAGTTCCATTGGAAATGAATGTACTTCTGGTGTACCAAAATGCAAACACTATCTTTGTGATCGAGGCGTGAACTAGTCTTCACAGTGCCAGTGAATTGAAGTTGAACATCGCTAAGGCCTAAAAGACAATTAGTTTTATTGCACACTTATTTAATGAAACCCTGGCTGGCTGTTGATGTCCTAGGTCATGGCTGTCCAACCCTGTTCCTGGAGAGCTACCTTCCTGTATTTTTTTTTTTTTTTGTGGCTTCAACCGCAGTTGTAACGAACTTGATTTTTAAGCTTATCAACCAGCTAATGATTTAATCAGATGCGCCAGATTAGGGTTGGAGTGAACCTACAGGATGGTAGCGCTCCACGAACAGGGTTGGAGAGCCCTATCCTAGGCATTAGATCGCAAAGCAGGACATCCCCGCCAAACTTTTTGGAAATGGCAAGTTCACTTGCAAATAGGGTTCAGCAGCTGAAATCCGCAGGATGTGCATTGTTATTAGGAAGGAAGTCTACCATGGATCCTAAACAATTCTCTCCAATTGTAATATTGTGGGGACACCTATACATTTGGCAACCAAGAACCAGTTATCAGTGTAGCCTATTGTCATCTAGACATGGCGTTGAGATCTCTTCACGCCTACAGTAAAAAACCTCCAGGTTTCCGTCAGAGGGGTCAATACAATTTGTAAAAAATTAAGAAATAAAGGGGGCAGTTTTTTTTTTTTTTATGCCTCCCCTATATGGAGCGGAGTGTGTGTAAGTCAAATCATTCACTTTTGCAGTATTATTAGCTCTATGGTTAATAGGAATGGGAGGGTATAACTTTTTATTTTCCCCCAGTTTCTCATCTGTGGACTACAGGGGGCAGTTTGGTAAAAACTAATCCTGTGTGAATCGTCCTCCGGAATAACGCACATGCTTGGATAATAATTACATAACCAACTTCTCTAGTAATACCTGTCCGACTAGGACTGTAACATAGCAAAGAATAGGCTCAGCGTAGAGTGCCCTGAAATTATCCCATGGGCTCCGTCAAGGATGCACACTGCAGAAATATCACTGAAATATTCTTGTTCTTACATGTCACCTTCTACAGTGAGGGGAAAAAAGTATTTGAACCCCTGCTGATTTTGTATGTTTGCCCACTGACAAAAAATGATCAGTCTAATTTTAATGGTAGGTTTATTTGAACAGTGAGAGACAGAATAACAACAAAAAAATCCAGAAAAACACATGTCAAAAATGTTATAAATTGATTTGCATTTTAATGAGGGAAATAAGTATTTGACCCCCTCTCAATCAGAAAGATTTCTGGCTCCCAGGTGTCTTTTTATACAGGTAACGAGCTGAGATTAGGAGCACACTCTTAAAGGGAGTGCTCCTAATCTCAGCTTGTTACCTGTATAAAAGACACCTGTCCACAGAAGCAATCAATCAATCAGATTCCAAACTCTCCACCATGGCCAAGACCAAAGAGCTCTCCAAGGATGTCAGGGACAAGATTGTAGACCTACACAAGGCTGGAATGGGCTACAAGACCATCGCCAAGCAGCTTGGTGAGAAGGTGACAACAGTTGGTGCGATTATTTGCAAATGGAAGAAACACAAAAGAACTGTCAATCTCCCTCGGCCTGGGGCTCCATGCAAGATCTCACCTCGTGGAGTTGCAGTGATCATGAGAACGGTGAGGAATCAGCCCAGAACTACACGGGAGGATATTGTCAATGATCTCAAGGCAGCTGGGACCATAGTCACCAAGAAAACAATTGGTAACACACTATGCCGTGAAGGACTGAAATCCTGCAGCGCCCGCTAGGTCCACCTGCTCAAGAAAGCACATATACAGGGCTATCTGAAGTTTTCCAACGAACATCTGAATGATTCAGAGGAGAACTGGGTAAAAGTGTTGTGGTCAGATGAGACCAAAATTGAGCTATTTGGCATCAACTCAACTCGCCGTGTTTGGAGGAGGAGGAGGAATGCTGCCTATGACCCCAAGAACACCATAACCACCGTCAAACATGGAGGTGGAAACATTATGCTTTGGGGGTGTTTTTCTGCTAAGGGGACAGGACAACTTCACCGCATCAAAGGGACGATGGACGGGGCCACATACCGTCAAATCTTAGGTGAGAACCTCCTTCCCTCAGCCAGGGCATTGAAAATGGGTCGTGGATGGGTATTCCAGCATGACAATGACCCAAAACACACGTCCAAGGCAACAAAGGAGTGGCTCAAGAAGAAGCACATTAAGGTCCTGGAGTGGCCTAGCCAGTCTCCAGACCTTAATCCCATAGAAAATCTGTGGAGGGAGCTGAAGGTTCGAGTTGCCAAACGTCAGCCTCGAAACCTTAATGACTTGAAGATCTGCAAAGAGGAGTGGGACAAAATCCCTCCTGAGATGTGTGCAAACCTGGTGGCCAACTACAAGAAACGTCTGACCTCTGTGATTGCCAACAAGGGTTTTGCCACCAAGTACTAAGTCATGTTTTGCAGAGGGGTCAAATACTTATTTCCCTCATTAAAATGCAAATCAATTTATAACATTTTTGACATGTGTTTTTCTGGATTTCTTTGTTATTTTGTCTCACTGTTCAAATAAACCTACCATTAAAATTATAGACTGATCATGTCTTTGTCAGTGGGCAAACGTACAAAATCAGCAGGGGATCAAATACTTTTTTCCCTCACTGTATATTCAAACAAAATAGGCCGTTTTTATAGGCTAAGTTGATGAGCAAATGGGCAGCATCATGCTCATGTCAGTCCTCTAGAAGCAAATGTAGGACTGCAATAATGAGGTGGTGTGTGCACATCTGTTTTGAGAGTCATGCAAGAGTCGACTCCAACTCCTGGTTAGACAGCTCTACAACATTGTACTAAGTTGTTGCAGTAAACAGGGGTTGCTATGGTTACAGCGAGTCGCTTTGTGTTGGGTATTTGTGGGGGTTTCCAAGATCTACTCATTTGCTTTATTACAGAAGGCTTGAGGCATAGGCTGGACAGGTTTGTCCTAACTAAGTCCTTCCTTACTGGGTGTTACTCAACCACATTGATGTTTTTTTTTATAGACTGAGACTGTTTTTGGACTACTACCTTCTTATCATAACTCCTTATCCCCATGGATAATGGGTTTAAAATCACCATTCACTCTCTCTGTTACTGTAGGATGTGGCCAAACACTGTGACATCAAATGCATGCCTACATTCCATTTCTACAAGAATGGGGAAAAGGTGAGTATTTTCTTTTCATGGATCCTTTGCCTTTTTTTATGACTAATAAGACAGTGTTAGATTTAGTATAGGCCTAGTAGTATAGTGTTTCTACTACTATACTAGCCCATGTTTTTTTGAACAGTTGCTACAGTACATTGAAAGTGATGGTAAGTGATGTTCCCAGGTGGATGAATTTTCCGGGGCCAACCAAGCCACGCTGGAGGAGAAGGTCAATGCCCTGAGGTCATGAGGCTAATGCTGCCACACACTGAACCAAAACAACCACCAACAATGTCTATAAAACATATTCCAACTCCCTCTTGAAGGAAATTCCACCATATTCCAACTCTCTCTCGACGGAAAGATTCCACCATATGTACAATACAACGTTCAGTTTTAAATCAAAATGGCTATAATCTTACTTTTCTTTTCTAAATGTTCAGACCAAACCATGCCTCTAAACATCCAGTGTATGAGTATTACGTCATGTTATTATTCAGCTAAGGAGTTTCTCTTTTAAAATGACCATATTATAAACCTGTTTTTATATCTTCGAGCCATGTTGTATTGTTTGTATTCTGTGTGGCTGCAGACAATAAATTTAAGATTAATGCTGAAATTTTGTTTGAGTTCCCATGCTTTTCATGGATGAGTTAACAGACCAGCTGGGACACATACAGTAAGTGTTGCACTATGCATGCGGTTGTCAATACTTGTATATTTAACCTTCTAGATTTGAATTTTGAGCGCATGTATGACAACTGGATGGTTTGTTTATAACCTAACATTTATCTGGATTTAGTAGGAGGAGGCAGGTAGCTTAGCGGTTAGAGCGTTGGGCCAGTAACCAAAACGTTGCCAGGTGAAAAATCTGTCGCTCTGCCCTTGAGCAAGGCACTTAACCCTAATTGCTAGAGGGTCTCCGTCAATAATGAATCCCTTGCTGTGACTCCACTCTCCGTGGGTGTCTCTTGGGGAGTGAGATGCAAAAAACATTTCACATTTCACATCACAGGTTACACTCTTGTACATGTGTGACACAGGTCAAATATAAGCACCCCCTATTTGACCTTTTTGAGGGTATAAAATTGATTTTAGAAATGGGTGTGTTTTGGCCTTTTAGATTCTATACGTTCTAAAGCATCATGTAATGCCTAATTTAGTAACTACAGTAGAGGGAGGGAGAGACCATTAAGACTTATGGTGAATTCTAAATCACTATGGACTATTTATTCCCTCTCCTCCTATGCATCTAAAGCACTATGGACTTTATTCCCTCTCCTCCTATGCATCTAAAGCACTATGGACTTTATTCCCTCTCCTCCTATGCATCTAAAGCACTATGGACTTTATTCCCTCTCCTCCTATGCATCTAAAGCACTATGGATATTGACTAGAAGCATCATTAAAGAAGTAGAGTAAAGTGAAGGAGAGGGTAAATGATGCAAGCCCTAGACCTTCCACAAACATGCCTAAGTATCACAGCAACACCCAACACCAGAGATGAGACTGTTGAATGAGTCAGATTCATAGATAGCTCATCACTTGCTAACCTAGGCTTGCATCTGAAAAATATACAGTAGGAGGGAATGGAACAGATTCTATTGTATTTTATGCTTTAATAAAAACGTGAGAATAGTTTATACATACATTGGACAATCACAGTTTTTACACATCATACAAGTATATAGCAGCATATAGTTAATACTGTTGATTTTCTATATGAAAAAATACAGCTTTATTTTACAAAATGTATCAGGTTTGTGTTTTGAGAGGAGGAGAGACTGCATGGTTTACAATTATGAAATAATTATACAAAATTCCCTTCGAGAGCAAGATCTTTCACCTGAATGGTCTTCTTAAAAAGGAAATTATCCTGATTTCCTTTTCCTATAAAGTTGAGAGAAAAATAAAATTAGACTACAGCTTTTTTATGGCATTTTCAAACCCTTTTCTTTCTGGCCTGAGCTTTTAAATGGAGAACAACATTTCCATTAGCCAGTATAGATGTCCTATCTGGGGCTGACTGTTGGGGTTTGAAAAAGCCAAGTTGAGAAAGTAAGCTGCACAATGACATCACAATAAATGGATAGCCCTGCAGCGTAACTCAGCCAAGTGGTTCTCTGAGGACTCCATGGAGTCGGAAGTGAGTGGTTTCTCACTCAATCAGTTATACCTGTCAGCCTTGAGTTTTATTGTACATTGGAACTGACTCAACGGCAGTGGCGGCTGCTGGGAGGATCTATAGGAGGGCAGGCTCATTGTTATGGCTGGTATGGATTAAATGGAACGGAGTCAAAAGTGGTTTCCATATCTTTGTGTTTGATACCATTACATTAATTCCAAAACAGCTTTTACAATGACCTCGTCCTTCTACAGCTCCTCCCACCAGCCTCCACTGCTCAACGGAGTTCCCAAAACTGACTCCCAAAACTGAGTTTTTACTTTAAAAAAAAGAAATAGGTAGAGAATTCAAGAATCTACATTGTCAGGAAAAATTCCTGACCCTGTCTTTATCGACGTGGTCAGATGAGAAGAGCTTTCTGTATTCGAGTGGTGCAGTCAGTCAGGTACTGTATATCTACTTCACATTAATCAGATATGTGCTGAGTTAGTACTGGGCCTCGTCTATCCACCCACACCTTGGCCCACCTCCAACAGAGTGAGAGGGAGAGCTGAGGTCAGAGACAGACCTGGGTTCAATTACTATTTGAAATCTTTCAAATACTTTGAGTGTTTGCTCTAGCCTGCCTAGAATGCCAGATGGGCGGTGTTTGCAGTTTTGGGACTATTCCATTGGTCCATTAAGCCAGGAAAGCTCAATCAAGCACTGGTAAAGTATGTGAAATGATTTCAAATAGTATTTGAACCCAGGTCTGGTGAGAGTGCTCCTCCTATCCCCCTCTCACATTACAGAGAGATTGTATAGTGCACTTTGGAATATTGTTCTAGGGTGAGTCTCAAATAATGACAAAGACACAAACAAAGCCTGATTCAGGGAAAGAGGAAGTGGAGTGCAAATTATTTCCTGGGCGCATTATTAATGTAATGCTTTGTCATTCCATCCAGACTGGGGATACTCAAGCACACTTGTTCTGTGGGTGGTCTGGTAGTACCAGTTTGTGTATTTGCAGTAACTAAGTATAGTACTGTGTGAACATGCATGTATTGATTCAGTTTGTGTGCGAATGTTAGAAGGGATTTGTGTGGATTTGTGAGGATGTTCTTATGTTTGTAGTGTCTGACTGTCTGTGTGTATGTTTTGTCCTCTCACCTAGAGCAGTGGTGCCCGCTCCACCCTGGACTGCATTGACACCGGTTAGGCCTGATACACCTTCCACCATTCAGACAGGGCGACAAGCACACCGCTGTGAAAACACACGCACTGTCAATACCTCTGTAAACCCTTCATTCAACATGCACGCACGCTCGCTCGCACGCACGCACACACAAAGGTGTGGACAAACACGCACACACATTCAGTAAATATTATCAGGATCTCAACTACAAGACTTCCTGAACTTGAAAGCCCTGTTTTTCTAGTTGGTTTGGTCAGGGTGTCCATTCTATGTTGTTCCATTTCTATGTTGGCCTGGTGTGGTTCCCAATCAGAGGCAGCTGTCGATCGTGGTCTCTGATTGGGGATCATACTTAGGTAGCCATTTTGCCTACCTTTAGTTGTGGGATCTTGTTTCTGTGTGTTTGGCTTGTTTGATGTTTAGCCTTTAGAACGTCACGTTACGTTGCTTTTGTCGGTGTTTATATAATAAACAAACATGTATGCATACCACGCTGCACCTTGGTCCAATCCTGTACTCAACGAACGTGACAGATAGTCTGCCACAGTGGACGTGGCATAATACCCATAAAATCATGGAAATGGTTCCAATGATTCTTCCACCATAAAGTTTTCACATAATAATAATAAAAAAGTATATACAGTATTTAGTCAGCCACCAACTGTGCAAGTTCTCCCACTTAAAAAGATGAGGCCTGTAATTTTCATCATAGGTACACGTCAACTATGACAGACAAAATGAGAAGAAAAAAAATCCAGAAAATCACATTGTAGGATTTTTAATGAATTTATTTGCAAATTATGGTGGAAAATAAGTATTTGGTCAATAACAAAAGTTTCTCAATACTTTGTTATATACCCTTTGTTGGCAATGACACAGGTCAAACGTTTTCTGTAAGTCTTCACAAGGTTTTCACACACTGTTGCTGGTATTTTGGCCCATTCCTCCATGCAGATCTCCTCTAGAGCAGTGATGTTTTGGGGCTGTCGCTGGGCAACATGGACTTTCAACTCCCTCCAAAGATTTTCTATGGGGTTGAGATCTGGAGACTGGCTAGGCCACTCCAGGACCTTGAAATGCTTCTTACGAAGCCACTCCTTTGTTGCCCGGGCGGTGTGTTTGGGATCATTGTCATGCTGAAAGACCCAGCCACGTTTCATCTCCAATGCCCTTGCTGATGGAAGGAGGTTTTCACTCAAAATCTCACGATACATGGCCCCATTCATTCTTTCCTTTACACGGATCAGTCGTCCTGGTGCCTTTGCAGAAAAACAGCCCCAAAGCATGATGTTTCCACTCCCATGCTTCACAGTAGGTATGGTGTTCTTTGGATGCAACTCAGCATTCTTTGTCCTCCAAACACGACGAGTTGAGTTTTTACCAAAAAGTTATATTTTGGTTTCATCTGACCATATGACATTCTCCCAATCCTCTTCTGGATCATCCAAATGCACTCTAGCAAACTTCAGACGGGCCTGGACATGTACTGGCTTAAGCAGGGGGGACACGTCTTGCACTGCAGGATTTGAGTCCCTGGCGGCGTAGTGTGTTACTGATGGTAGGCTTTGTTACTTTGGTCCCAGCTTTCTGCAGGTCATTCACTAGGTCCCCCCGTGTGGTTCTGGGATTTTTGCTCACCGTTCTTGTGATAATTTTGACCCCACAGGGTGAGATCTTGCGTGGAGCCCCAGATCGAGGGGAGATTATCAGTGGTCTTGTATGTCTTCCATTTCCTAATAATTGCTCCCACAGTTGATTTCTTCAAACCAAGCTGCTTACCTATTGCAGATTCAGTCTTCCCAGCCTGGTGCAGGTCTACACTTTTGTTTCTGGTGTCCTTTGACAGCTCTTTGGTCTTGGCCATAGTGGAGTTTGGAGTGTGACTGTTTGAGGTTGTGGACAGGTGTCTTTTATACTGATAACAAGTTCAAACAGGTGCCATTAATACAGGTAACGAGTGGAGGAC
This sequence comes from Coregonus clupeaformis, assembly GCF_020615455.1. Classification (NCBI taxonomy): domain Eukaryota; kingdom Metazoa; phylum Chordata; class Actinopteri; order Salmoniformes; family Salmonidae; genus Coregonus; species Coregonus clupeaformis. Next base: position 2,240,969 of record NC_059207.1, read on the forward strand.
AGAGGAGCCTCTTAAAGAAGAAGTTACAGGTCTGTGAGAGCCAGAAATCTTGCTTGTTTGTAGGTGACCAAATACTTATTTTCCACCATAATTTGCAAATAAATTCATTAAAAATGTGTACCTATGATGAAGATTACAGGCCTCTCATCTTTTTAAGTGGGAGAACTTGCACAATTGGTGGCTGACTAAATACTTTTTTCCCCCACTGTATACAGTTTATTGTGTTTAGTGTAGGTTTACCTTGGCCTGACATTTGATAGCCGTGTAATTCTCTCTCAGACAAGGTGAGTTTTATCAATATATTTGCCTCAATTTACTCTCAAATTTGCAATGCTAATTATTTATAATAGTTACCTTGTTTGAGAGAGATTTGTGCGGTTATCAAAACGCCAGGGTAAGCCTACACGAAACACAGACCTTATATGAAGTAGTTCGAAAATCCCAGATGGAAAAATCAACGGTGAAAAAAACGATTGGAACCATTTCTGGGTTTTATGACTGAAACTGTGGTACTCAATTACTCAGGCGAACTGGGAATGCAGTCATCCCTCTGTGCAGCATGACTTGTGCTCATAATTTTTCTAGGTACACTATCACTAGCCTCTGGATAGTCCCCAACAACCGGATGTTCCGATTTTCAGGGGAAATGAAAAGAGAGCCTGTGACTCGACTTCCGCTTTTGGACGTTAACAAGGCAACACTCTTAACTCCTCTTCCACATTTACTGGATTGGTTGAACAGTGCAGAAGAGAACCTCCCCCGACAGTTTTTTCTCTTCCCATCAAAACCAGTATGTAGGGGATCTATATGTAGTTTCAGGCGTTTCTTTTACACCTGCTACGTTAAATTACATTATCACTATTAATAGTGTTTTCCACATTCATATTCTCCTGAAATGCATACCAAAACTACATTCACACAGAAAGAGGACATGAGCAAAGACGCAATGGAAAAGAAGAGACAGTATCTTTGTTTCAGTATTAACCACATCCATATTGAGAGGATGACATCATTGTTTGTGGAAAAACCAAAGCACAGTAACATACTGTACAGCAGAAGTTGTGTTGTCGCCACTCACTGACAATGCCTTACAAATCGCCCCTCAGGAATTGATACAGTCAGAGAGGTAGTCTGTTTCTATAGGACAGCATTTCTGTCCATGCTTCTATGATGATTGCAGTGTTTGCTTTGGGCTCTGTTAAGGAACAATGACTTTCACAGCAAACACATTGGTTTTCATGGACGCAGCATTACTGCTACAACAGTGGCTTACAGTATGACGCACGCTGACACAGACTGAATGGGTGGATAAGTATCTCTGATCATTAATTAATTCTCTCCCCGACGTCATCAACACTTAAAAATCAGTCTCTCACCCTTCATTATCAGCCTAGAACACAATATTAAATATATTCTAGACAGATGTCTTAAAAAGTCAGCTATTAAGTCTCCATCCTAACTATGAGGTGTGGGAAAAAACTCCTATTACCTCTTTTAAGAAAAATAGTTTTAAGAAAACTCTAAATGTTGTCACATTTGGGACAGCTCAAATGTTTTATCCGTGACAGCCTGTTGACATACTGTACAGTATCTTTCACTATCTCCTATCGCCATTGAGGCAACAAGATAATATTTTCCATACAAAAGTCTTATCAAACATACAGAAAGTCAATGGGAGACATGCTGTTAGAAAGGTAGTCTGAGACATCACAAAGAAAACTGAGTAAGTATATAAGGGAAGGACCTGTCTTAAGTCACTGACCTCCTCACACACACTCACTGAAACACACACACACACACATACACACACAGACAGACAGACTGAGACAACACATACACACTCACCGCTGTGGCAGCGTGTCCCCATCCAGCCCGTGGGACACTCGCACTGATAGGGCGCCACGCACCGCCCGCCGTTCAGACACGGCAGGATGCAGATCGCTGTGATTTGATTGGACAAACACAAACAGAAACAAAGTCGTCCTCAATTGTCTTTCACCTCACTGACTAGGCCTATGGGGTCATCCACCACAGGCAAGCTGTGTGTGATGGGTAGGAAGCAATGTCAAAAGAGCAGCCTTCTCTCCGGCTACGTCCAAAATGGCACCCTATTCCTTATATAGTGTACTACCCTACTGAACAAAAATATAAACAAAACATATAAAGTGTTGGTCCCATGTTTCATGAGCTGAAAGAAAAGATCCCAGAAATGTTCCATATGCACAAAAAGCTTATCTCATTTTGTACACAAATTTGTTCACATCCCTGTTAGTGAGCATTTCTCCTTTGCCAAGATAACCCATCCACTTGACAAGTGTAGCATATCAAGAAGCTGATTAAACAGCATGATCATTACACAGGTGCACTTCTGCTGGGGACAATAAAAGGCTACTCTAAAATGTGCAGTTTTGTCACACAACACAATGCCACAGATGTCTCAAGTTTTGAGGGAGCGTGCAATTGGCATGTTGACTGCAGGAATGTCCACCAGAGCTGTTGCCAGAGAATTGAATGTAAATGTTTCTACCATAAGTCACCTTCAACGTCGTTTTAGAGAATTTGGCAGTACGTCCAACCGGCCTCACAACCGCAGATCACGTGTAACCATGCCAGCCCAAAACCTCCACATCCGGCTTCTTCACCTGCAGGATCGTATGAGATCAGCTACCCAGACAGCTGATGTTGTTTTGCACAACCGAAGAATTTCTGCACAAACTGTCAGAAACCGTCTATTAAAAGCTAATCTGTGTGCTCGTCATCCTCACCAAGGTCTTGACCTGACTGCAGTTCGGTGTCATTACCAACTTCAGTGGGCAAATGCTCACCTTCGATGGCTACTTGCACGATGGAGAAGTGTGCTCTTCACGGATGAATCCCGGTTTCAACTGTACCGGGTAGATGGCAGACCACGTGTATGGCGTTGTGTGGGCGAGCGGTTTGCTGATGTCAACGTTGTGAACAGAGTGCCCCATGGTGGCAGTGGGGTTACGGTATGGGCAGGCATAAGCTTCGGATATCGAATACAATTGTATTTTATCGATGGCAATTTGAATGCACAGAGATACCGTGACAAGATCCTGAGGCCAATCGTCGTGCCATTCATCCGCCGCCATCACCTCATGTTTCAGCATGATAATGCACGGCCCCATGTCGCAAGGATCTGTACACAATTCCTGGAAGCTGAAAATGTCCCAGTTCTTCCATGGCCTGCATACTCATCAGACCCATTGAGCATGTTTGGTGTGCTCTGAATCGACGTGTACGACAGAGTGTTCCAGTTCCCTCCAATATCCAGCAACTTTGCACAGCCATTGAAGAGGAGTGGGACAACATTCCACAGGCCACAATCAACAGCCTGATTCACTACATGTGAAGGAGATGTGTCACGCTGCATTGGGTAAATGGTGGTCACACCAGATACTAACAGTTTTTTCTGATCCACGCCCCAATTCTTTTTCTAAGGTATCTGTGACCAACAGATGCATATCTGTATTCCCAGTCATGTGAAATCCATAGATTAGAGCCTAATGCATTTATTTTAATTGACTGATTTCCTTATATGAACTGTAGCTCAGTAAAATATTTGAAATTGTTGCATGTTGCCTTTATATATTTTGTTCAGTGTATATACATGTATATATCGTGTGGTACTTTTCATCAGAGCCCAATCAATGAGTGCTCTATATACTGTGAATAGGGTGCCATTTCGGACTCAACCCATCTCACTTGGGAAAAATAATGCAAAAAAAGGATGTGAAAAGATTTCACACAGAAGGGGATTGTGAATCTCCTTAACTCTGTAAAGTTAATCTAGTCAAAGAGAGTGAATTTCCCAGAGTCAGTGAAACAGTGTGGGTCTTCTCATGGCTGCAGTGTGGATCCACTTTCTCTAACACAGACTCTTTGGTTGTGATGAGAGTAGGGAGTGAGGTCCAAATACTTCTCTCTCTCTCTACTGTTTCTCTCTCAATCTACATCTCTTTTTCTTCATTTGCTACCTCTCTCTCTCTCTATCTCACACTCACTCACTCTAGTTCTTTATCTCTCCCTCTATTATTACAATATTATATTATTAGAGTATTATTACAATATTATTACAGAACAGAGAAAAAATATCATGTTTTGCTACAATTTTGGCAAAAACGATTGTATGATTATAATACAATCACAAAGCAAGTGCTATGATTCCACAGGAAATAGGCCTATGGGAGTTTTTTTTTAAATGCTCCAGATTAAAAAAGATTGGTACATCCAGAGACCAAAAAGCTGAACAGATAAACACATTTTTGATTTGCAGGAGGGTGGAATTACATTGAATCAAAGTTATAATCATATTGATTAGAGAATAGAGAGCAATGCATCATGGTAGATTTGAGATTGCTATAGAAAGAAATCTAATAAATGTCACTATCACTCTTACTTTGGGTGAAACCTGAGAGCCTGCCAAACACACTATGTGCATTGCCTAGGCACATTTTCTATTACTGGAAACCACATGACATAATTTCCCCAAAACTATTAAGGAAACTGCATGCTGAGTCATAATGGAAGCAGAAATAACTGTAGCTCAGTTGGTAGAGCATGGCGCTTGCAACGCCAGGGTTGTGGGTTCGATTCCCACGGTGGGCCAGTATGAAAAATGTATGCACTCACTAACTGTAAGTCGCTCTGGATAAGAGCGTCTGCTAAATGACTAAAATGTAAAAATATCTGAGTGAGTCTGTGTTCACAGATAGATTCACAATGCCCAGTGTGTCTATTTTTGTTTCTAGGACACTGTCTGCCCATCCATTCAAAATAAATGTGATTGATTGATTTATAATACTTACGTTCCTCACACAGTCTGCCCATCCACCCCTCAGGACAGGAACAGGTGTTTGGTCTGTGACACACCCCTCCGTTCAGGCACTGCAGCCAACACACCGCTGGAGAGGAAAGGCACACAAACACACATGCCTTATTAAAGCCAAAATACTGACACATCCTCCAAACAGTCCCCATCTAATGAATGTGTAGATGGGAGAGAAAGCATTCAGTTAAAATAGCCAATCCCGTTTAATAGAAATGAGAAAATGTGACTGGTAGCCATGCTGTGATTGGGCCTTGACCATGCGACTTCATGCACTGGGATAAAACTAGCATTCATAAAGACAGCATTCCTTTATAGAAACGGTTCAATTCATAACTGATGGTGCCTTAGACACAGGCATCCCAGGACAACCCTGCTACCTAGTATGTAAAAGTAAAGTGGGAAGTGTACGAGTGGAGTGGTGAATGTGCTCAGTACAAGGGACTGGAGAAGCAGAGGGGAGGGGAGTAGAGGATGTCCTCCTTTTAGGACACAGTAGGGGTGCAGTCTCTCTACCTCTGCAGGCGGGAGGGGGGGTCCAGGTCCCGTTCTCCAGACACACACTCCTGCTGTGGCCCTCCATGGCGTACCCTCCAAAACACGAGTACACCGCCAGGTCCCCGAACTGGAACACCGCCCCCCGCACCACCCCGTGGGCCACGTGGAGAGGGGGGCCGCAGGAGACCCCTGTTCCGAAACGGACGGACAGACCCTCTGGTTACTTACAACTAATTTGGGCCACATGTTATGCCCATGTTATATGCACATGTTATATACATGTTATCACACATGTGCCTTTAAACTCATTTGGGCCACTGTGTGCTTGAAATAAGTGAGTTTTAATTGTAAGCAAGCAGTCTGTTTCTGCTATTCAATGGACCAACATTGCTTCATATTTTCCCTTCAATAGAACCACCTGACTATAAAGATCGCGTTGAAGGAAAAAAGTGTGAATGCCATGCAAAGATGTGTCAAATAATGTATCCAAAATGTGTGCTTGTGTTTGTGATTCTACAGTATGTGTTCCTTGTAAGAAGGCCTTGAAAACCAAACCAACCAATGAGAATCAGTTAGTGTTGGGGTCCACAGGGCAGACCTCAACAAGCAAGAGCCAGGCAGAAATGCAAATACATCGACCTCCACACACCATACCAAACAGCACTGTACTGTAAACCAACACTATCACCAACAAACAATCATGCACGTTAGGGAGAATTAAAACACAGTGTAAACACACTGTGAATGGTTTCCATAGCAGCTTAAAGCCCATAATAAGTTGCAAACATACTATGTTTCAAACATGCTATGAAGACAACAGATCTGCTTAATGTGTAGCCCATTCATCCAGCCTAACACACGCTGCCCACAGAGACGGGAGAGGAGGTGATGGAAAAGTACAACAGAACATAGTAAGGATCCATGCCCAATGTGCAGTAGGCAGGCCATGCGGATAGCATAAGAGAAACAATGTGTGGTGGATCTTTTATGTAGATTCATTGTTTTTGATGGATTTCTAAAACTGTTATGTTATGAATCGATTCACTTCTGGATAGTAAAAATCGTTTTAGAAAAAACTGTGGACTTGATTCAGTATCATGACCCAAATTATCCCAGAGAGAGACCATTATATCACCTAAGCCACTGCACAGATGCCTCTTTGTACAAGTACAGACCCAACCCCACCCTTCATTAGAGAAACACAAGCTTGGAAGCGAACACAGCAACAGGAAATGCTTTTGCTATGCAAATAACCAGAGTATTCCCCTGTAGCTCAGCCCCACAGGGGGCCAGTTTGAACATGATAAGAGCGTCTGCTAAAATGACAAAAAATGTAAAACGTGTCAGCGATTTCCCTCTGTGAATCATGTTTTCATAATCCTTGCTAGTTTACACATTTCTAACCACTGTGTTGGGATTTCAGAACGACAGGGGATTCAGTATGTAAGCAGCTAAAACTGCTAAAAACATGCCTGTGTGGTTTTAACATGTTCTGTTCATGGGTCAAGGCATGTATCGGTACGTGTAACCACTTGTGTGAGAATACAATGCGTTTCTCTTTTACACCCACAGACTCAAGTGATATCTGACTGTCTTGTTGTCTGTTGGGAACGTGGAGTGATACTAGGAGTCTAAGAAAGAACTACATCTCTTTTCAGGTCATTATTGTAAAAGAGAACATGTTCTCAATGACTTACCTGGTTAAATAAAGGGAAAACAGTATATTGGAGTGGGCTCCTACCCGGTTAAAGGGTAACCACTGAAAAACTATATATTTTTCCCGTTAGTTCACTGTTGATACAGTCACAAAAGGATTTGCATGTCAGCAGTCAAGTTTTCAAGATATTGGACTTTTAAAGTATCACCGGCAACATCATGATGATGATGATGCAACAATATCAATATGATGACTCATACTCAACCGTCTTCATCTCAGTAACTCATATCTAATCCGTCAGAGCTACCCTCTGGAACATGGATGTTCTACCTAGGCTGCGTCTGAAATTCACTTTATAGTGCACTGCTTTTAAAACAAGGGCCCATAGGGCTCGGGTCAAAAGTAGTGCACTATATAGGGAACAGGGTGCCATTTAGGACGCAAACTAGAGAACACACTTTATGGCTGTACTGTTTTTATGTCTGTTTTTGTTTTTAATAAACCAATAACCTTAAAGTGTACCAGGTGAAGGGATGGTGAGAGAATGAAAGAGAAATAAAGATTAAATCCCTCTATCTTGACCTAGAATTGTACACTTTATCTTGAAATCCTTGTCTCGTTCCTGGTAATTGATGGGTTGGTGTAGTCGATCTACCAGTCATATCTTACATTGCTGACCAGACACTCTCGGAGTAGTGTAATATGTTGTCATGATGTGGTAGGTTTTGGTGTTAAGGCTTTCCTTCTAGTCCTGCGCTAACACACCTGATTCAACTAAACCCTTGTTTTCGTGGTTGAAATGGTTTACCATTATCTTTATTTAACCATGGCAATTAAGGTAATTGAGAACACATTCTCTTTTACAATAACGACCTGATCGGGTATGTTAGTACTGGGCTGGAACAAAACCCTGCCCCCCAAGTGGGTCTCCAGGACCAGAACCAGGATTAAAGAACAGTAGTTAAAAGTCTATCTACTCACTCTCACAGACAGTGCTGATTGGGGTCCATGTCTGGTCTGTCCTACAGGTGATGGTGGTGGTGGCCTTGGCCTTGGCCTGGTGACCTTTGGGACAGGTGAACGGTAATGACTGGCCCACGTAGAACAGCTTTTTAGAGGTGTTCACACTCCCACTGCTCACCTTCCATCCAGGGGGAGGGGGACACGGCTTGGCTGCATGGGGAGACACAGAGTATCCTGTAGTATTGGATTACACTGTAGACAGGTTTGACAAATGTCTATGTGGGTAAAATGTTTGTGAGAAGAATACCAGTTGGAGACAATTCATGCTTATGTATAGAGTATAATGGTGGATTACAGACAGGTTCGGCATAAACCCAGGTGCTACATGTAAATGTCATAACAAGGTGTGTAAATGTTTGTGAGACTATGCAAGCTGTGTGCTCGGTGCTCTTAATGATATTATTTTCAGGTTGTTAGCTACTGACGAAGTCAGTTTTGAAACAGCATGTGAAACAGTGGGTGGGGATGTTGCGAAATATGCCAAGCATTGTGTGCGTCGGCCCTCCCCTCCCTCTGTGGTCTGTTGTGTAAACTAAAGAATGTGAGGAAACACAACTGGTATCTCTGATCGGTTTCAACAGTCAGTGTGTAGATTGGAAACAATTATTCAACGGGTGGGTCTAATCCTGAATGCTGATTGGTTAAAACAGAATCTAGAATTTTACCACCGGCTAAATCTATGACGTTAAATGCCTATTTACTCTATTCCAGATTGTAAACAAATAGAAAGAACAGAGCCTGAGATAAATGAATAAGATAAAACCAGCAGCATTGATTGTCTCCTTTATTTTGTCTATGAATAGGGCCAGGAGGTATCCCTGACCATGTGACCTGTCCCAGAAAAACTCCTGTAACACATTCATGTTGGTTGTGATGTTGTAGTGATGTTGGTTTGTCTCGAAGTCTTACGTTGACAGAAGGGGAAGATGGAGCTCCATGTCCCGTCTCCCATACACACCACCAGAGTATCACCCTGTAGGGTGTAGCCTTTATCACACTGAAACGCAACAGCACGCCCGGTGGTCAGGTTCTGTTCCTGCACCCTACCATTTAACAGCTCCTTGGGGATGCCACAACCCTGGCCAACTGAGAGGAGAGGGAGAAAGAGAGCGAGAGAGAGAGGGAGGGAAAGAGAGAGATATGAAGAACTAATTGATGATGATTTTTCCATTGTCTATTTCAATAGCTCGAGTAGATTACAAGTTACCTGTCTTAAATACCTTAGAGGACAATATGATCAACCTGGAATAACGGGTCTTCCATACCTTCACATGTTGGTGCAGGCAGGCTCCATGTTCCATTGGCCAGACAGGTGAGGTTCTGTGGGCCAACCAGATGTAAGCCAGGGTTGCACACATAGGTGACGTTGCCCTGGTACGTTTCATCTGATGTCTGTACCTCTGCATTCTCCACAGAGGGAGGTGGGCCACATGATACAGCTGAGGACACAGGACATTTGGATGTGGAAAATAGTAATCATTTCTGCTAAATTGGTGCATTTAAACGTATTCACTCACGCACATTCTATCAGTATGCAAATTGACACAAAGGAACAATTCCATACTATATCAAAACTTCTCACACACACACACACACACACACTTACTGACACACATAGGCTGAGCCCCACTCCATGTTCCTCCTCCTTGACAGGTCTGTACAGAGTCTCCCTGTAATAGAGTGAGTTGCTGTATTACAGACACTGTGTATCTATACAAAAATAGACACTGGGAATTGTGAATCTATCTGTTAACACAGACTCACTCAGCTCTCTCTGCTTCCATTATGACTCAGCATGCACTTTCATTAATGGTTTTGGGGAAATGATGTCGTGATTTCCAGTAATAGAAAATGTGCCTAGGCAATGCACATAGTGTGTTTGGCAGGCTCTCAGGTTTCACCCAAAGTAAGAGTGATAGTGACATTTATTAGATTTCTCACTATAGCAATCTCAAATCTACCATGATGCATTGCTCTCTATTCTCTATCAAAATATAATCATAATAATTAATATTATTATAACTTTGATTCAATGTAATTCCACCCTCCTGCAAATCAAAAATGTGTTTATCTGTTCAGCTTTTTGGTCTCTGGAAATACCAATATTTGTTTCTCTATTCTTTAATAATATTGTAATAATACTGTAATAATATAATATTGTGGTGGTATAATATTGTATCAGACTGTCAAATATTACCTTCATCTCAAACCCAGGCAGGCAGGTGTACAAGACAATGTCTCCGTAGCTGTAACTGTCCCCCTCAGTGATGCCATGTGGAAGAAGAGGAGGTTTCTCACAAACCACCAGACCACAGGAGACAGAGGAGAGGTCTGGAGACCAGCTACCACCCAGCTACCGTATAACATAAAGAAATAGTCATGAAATTAATTAATATTCAGTAAACATTTAGCTAACATTTAGCTAAATCACATGAAATGAATGATGTGAATAACCTAGTACTCGAGATAAAAGGTGATAAAATTTACCAGAGGTAAAGTTCTGACTAGGTTCTGTCTGTTATTCTTCAGCATTCTGATGAAGGCCTTTTGGGCCAAAACATCAATGCAATTGATGAAAAAACAAATTTCACCACATTAAAATTTGACACAGTAGCAGTCTCACTTGGCACTCTGCCAGGCCTGGTCCCTGCAGGATGAAACCCGTTGGGCAGGAGAGGGTGACTACCCCCCCAACCGGGGTGAGGTCCTCCCCCGTGACCAGGACGTGGGTGGTGAGGTTGGCAGGGAGTGAACACGGGGCGGGGCGGCACCTGATGCTGTGTTTAGACCAGGTGCCCTCAGATTGACAGCTTAGAGAGTCAGACTGGCTGGACAGCTCATACCCCTCATCACACCTGGAGAGTGGGGGGAGAGGGAAATGAAATACCATACTATCTACTTGAATAGTGGTACTTCTCTAACACAAAGATTGGACAAATAAGATACAGAAGTTCATATTCACCTGTATTGGATCTGGCTCCCAAAGGTGAATATCTCTCCCACCACCTGAGCATGAGGTACAGGAGTTGGCGCTCCACAGGAGACGGGCTCACAGCTGATCCTCACCTCCCCCCACCTGCCCTCCCTACCACAGGTAACATGGGGGTAGGACCCCTTCATCTGGTAACCCGGCCTGCACCTGTAGGTGACTGTGTCAGGTGCAGTGGCGCTGCCGCCCTGCAGGACAGCGTGGGGTATTGTAGGCGGAGCAGCCACACACCTCCCCCGGCCACACACAGGAACACCTGGGCTCCACAACCCGCCCTTCTCACACGTTGCCGCTGACGGCCCCAGGATCTTGTAGCCCTCATCACAGTGGAAGGAGACCCGGTCGCCGCAGGCGTGGTCGTGCCCCAGCACCACCCCATATTTTAACACTGGAGGGGTGCAGAGGCAGGGGAGGCACTCTGGTACCGTCCCAAGCCAGTGGCCCTGGGCAGAACAGCGGAGGACGGGGTCTCCAACGACCTCGTACCCGTCGAAACACACGTACTCGACGACGTCATCGTAGTTGAAGCTGGAGCCGTTGAGGAACCCGTGGCTGATGTCCTGCGGCGGGCCACAGGCAATGATGTCACAGCGAGGGGCAGGGCCTTCCTCCCAGAGTCCATCCCCGCGACACAACCGTGTGGGGTTGCCGCCGCTGAGGCTGTACCCCTCCTCGCACTTGTACCGCACCTCACGACCGTAGCCAAAGTCCGAGCCCAGGACTTGACCATTTTGGATGGATGTTGGTCTGCCACAGTTTGCCAGGCGGCATTCAGGCGACCCTTGACTCCATGTACCATCGGCCTGACACACACTAACAGAGGGGCCTTGTAGGAGCAATCCAGGCTTACAGCTCAGCTCAACCTGTTTGTTAAACGTATATTCCTTCCCCTTCACAGTGACATCACTAGGGACGACTGGAGAGCCACATAAGACAGGCTCACACCACGGCTTCTCACCATCCCACCTACTGTCTGCCTGACAGGTCCTGGTGTTGCCACCCTTCAGGATGAACCCGGAATTACACTCGTAACGCAACACTCCCAGATACAGGAAGGAGTCCACGTGGTTCGAGCCGTTATCAATGTTGCCCGGGTCATTGCAGGTTATAGGTCGGCAGACAGGCGGTACATCGCTCCACTGTCGGGCCGCCACACACTGTCTGACTGACTCCCCCTCTAACTCGTAGCCCACCTCACAGCTGTACTTCACCAGGCTGCCCAGGGTTGTGTCTGTGATGTTCACAGAGCCGTGGTCCGGGCTGGGCGGCTCCTCACACTCTGAAGGGACACACATCGGAGCTGTCCCATTCCATCCACCATCCTCCAGGCACAATAAGGCCGTAGGGGCTGTAAGCTCATAGCCCTTGTGGCAGCGGTACACTATCACAGTCCCATGCAGGAAGCTCATATCCGTGGGTGAAAATGCCACTGTAGCGCCACCTATAGGCTTGGAGGTTATAGCCGCATCCCTGCCGGCTAGCTCTGCGTTCGGATCCAAGAGCCTCAAATACTCGCCGAAGTCGATATGAGGGGGCAGGCCGCAGTCGGAGGGAACGCAGACTGGGACAGAACTAGACCAACCGAACTCCTCGCAGGTCAGGTGGTTCTGGCCGACCAATTGGAAGCTGGGGAAACAGCTGTAGAAGATGGTGACGCCGAATTTGTGGTCGAGTCCCTCCACGAAGCCGTTGTCTATGGGTTTGGGCGGGGCGCAGTAGATCTGGACACACAAGGGTGTTTTTTGATCCCACTGCCCGTTTGCCAGACACTTCAATGTCTCGGGGCCTTGGAGACGGTAACCACGGCGACAGGAGTAGGTGACAGCGTGGCTGAACTGGAGTTTGGTATACGCCACCTTCCCATTGGGTATCTCTTTGGGGATGGAGCACTCGATTGGTCGACAAGAAGGCACGCCTCCAATCCATAGCCCACTTTCACCACAGAGTACCGTAGTGTTGCCCACTAAAGTATAACCAGGTTTACAGCTGTAAAGGGCCGTGCTGAGGTACATCAGTCCCTGAACATCCACTATACCGTTAGCTATCTCTACAGGTTGGGGACACTCTACTGGTATACACTCTGGGACAGGGCTGCTCCAGTATCCATCCGCCTGGCAGGTCACAGACCCCTCCTTCCTCAGAGTAAACCCGTCCATGCAGGAGTAGCTCACCACCGAGCCGAAATAGGACAGGGCCGACAACAGTGCCGACGACGGGTCGCCGAAGGCCACCTCGGGAGATGGGCCGCAGAACACCTGCTTGCAGACGGGGAAGGTGTCATTCCACTCCTGGGCGGGGGTGCAGCGGAGGGTCCGGGCGCCGTGGAGAACATACCCCTCCTCGCAGGACAGTTCTACAGTTCCGGAGTCGGAGTCTAGACTACGTAGAACCAGGTGGTTCTCCTCTAGGGGCGGCTCTGGACACCGGACCGGGGAGCAGCGCGGACGCCTCGATTTGTCCCACTTGCCGTACTTCAGACATGTCCACACGCCGTCACCAGCAAGCTCGTAGCCCTCATCACAGACGTACTCGACCTTGCGGCCCACCTCGAAGACGGAGCCACGGTATTGGCCGTGCAGGATGCTGGGCGGTGGGTCGCAGGTCAGGAGGTGGCAGACGGGTGAGTCGCCGTTGGACCACTGGCGGTTAGCCAGGCACAATCGCTCCGGACGGCCCGTCAGCCGGTAGCCGGCGTTGCATGCGTATGTCACTTTGCTGTTGAAGATGAAACGGCCTTTATTCTGTAGTGTGAAACACAGAAGAAGATGTTTTATGGTACAGAGAGGACACTGTGTTTTGACTGAGATGAAGCAAGATCTCTTGCCAGAAAGAATGAGAAGGATCTTTCTCTATGATCGAATTAGATGACCAAGCACAGGAACGAGTGGGCCGTCTGATGGAATCAATTACAAAGTTGAAACTCTGAAATTTAACTTGTAGTTGTTTTTACTCAATTAATGGACTTACAAAATGTATAATATTTTTTTTTGTAATGAATATAGTTAGGAACAAGGTACCTGGATGAATCCATTTTTGAGTGACGGGGGGGAGGGGCAGGAGACAGGCTGACAGACAGGTAGGACCCCTCCCCACTCTCCATTGGCCTTACATGTCCTCCTCTTCTCCCCTCGGATCAGGAAACCCTTATCACAGCTGTACGCCACCATCGCTCCAAAACTATAGTTGGTTCCACTCACATACCCTCTCACGATGCCAGTCGGTTTGGAGCACCGCACCGGCACGCAACCCACATCGTATGGCAAGGGCATCCATTCCCCTCCAATCATGCATTTCAATGTGGCGGTTGTGTTGAGGACGAAGCCCTCTTCACATTTGTAGCTGACCTCTGTGTTGCTGGCGTACTTGGGTTTATTGGCGGAGTCCAAGATGGCGTGGGGTAGGTCAGGCGGGCGCTGGCAGAAGTTGGCGATGCAGCGAGGGGCCTCCTGGCCTTCGGGGGGCGCCCACAGTCCCTGGGCGTTGCAGACCACCTTGAAATCAAATCAAACTTTATTTAACTTTGCATTTAGCATCGCAACACACTTACTTTTTGTTAACAATAAAATGAACGACATCAAAACAAACAAAGGGCAATAAAAGAGATGAATAACCTTGGAGTTGTTGCCGGCGGTGTAGCCGTCTGTGCAGAAGTAGTTGGCCATGTCGCCAAACAGCTGGTGGCCGGCATGGGCAATGGCGTGGTCTATGGAAGGGGGAGGGCCACAGGAGCGGGGGACACACTGAGCGGAGGTAGGACTCCATTGGCCAGTTGACAGGCACTCTCTGGTCTCTGGTCCAATCAGAGTGTATCTGTGGGGACACGGAGACAATAAAATGTGGATCAGGACAGGAAGTAATAAATCCAACAATATAACTAAAAGTAAAGATACAAAATCGTATACCATTACTGCTTGTACAACTCCATACTGTAACAACTACTTGAACTGTAACCTCGCCCCAAGCTCAATTTGCTGACGCATTGAGCCTGGTAACACTGTGCAACAAAGTAGGACTTGAAAAGGGTGCGGTTAAAATCGAGGCGGGAGAGGGAGCGAGCATGCTACAGCTGTATTATTCGCTAATCAAAATAAATGTTCTATCACGTTGACCATACCATTTTTTCGGAAGCCCAATTGATTCGGAGTTCAGGCATATAACGTTTATATGTGAAAACTATTTCTAAGATGCGTACTTTCAGATTTTCCAAACTCACTTCCTTAAAGGACTTGCCCTGCTCACGCTTTGAAGACCACAATGTAGGGGGGAGGGTTATGCTAATGAGCTGAGAGATCAGCCAATTAAAATCAGCGGTTGTTTCGTCCGCTCTTGCCATAGACTTGTGAAACCAGACGGTTTGACAGAGAGAGCCGGCTGGTGGACGAGATTACTTGAACTGTGACTTTAATGGTAATAACTCTAACGCTAACATTGAGGCATGTCTTACAACACTCGCAAAGCCCAAATGCCTGGAATACAAGGCCTCAATTGAGTTAACATACTAGTTACCCTTCTTTGCAGACGTAGTGCACCTTGTTGCCCAGGGCGTGGTCGTCCCCAATGGTCGCGGCGTCTCCGAGGGCAGGAGGGTCTCCACAGTGGATGCTGGCACACAAAGGGGTGGGGCTGCTCCACTCACCTGACGCCTCACACACCACCTCCTCAGAGCCCTGCAGTCTTAACCCACGCACACCTTTTACACACAATATATCTATACTCATACACACACACAATCTATAACACTCACAACACTTTTAAGCAGTATGCCCAGCAACAGTAGTATGTTACTTTCTATCACATATTTCCTAGCTACCACTTTCAGTCACTACATCGAGGGAGGAGCTTCAATCTATAGAATGTCTTATACTTTTAGATGGATAAGGATCTTATCCTTTTATGAAGCCTTCATGAACCCTTTATAAGACCTATAATACCAGGGACTGCTGATCTAGGATCAGTTTCACCTTTTAGATTACGATGAATACGATTATATGGACAGTTGGAGACCTGATCCTAGATCAGCACTCCCACTCTGAGACGCTATGTGGATATAAGACCAGAAATGATAACCCAGGACAGACTTCATCCTTACCTGTATCCCTCTGCACAGGTGTAGATCACTGTGGACAGGTAGGTTTTCCCTTTGAGGGTGAAATCTGAATTGTCTACGTGTGGAGGGTCCCCGCAGGTGACTGGTTGACAGGCAGGGGGCGCTCTGCTCCACTTCAGACTGGCTTGACACTGCATATCATAGGGGTCACCTGGGACGAACCCCTTAACGCAGCTGAAGTGGACCAGAGAGATATAGATACATTCATAATGGGGAATACGGGAGACATGGCAATGTAAATAGAGGTTTATTTCAACAACTATCTATCAGCTTAATGCTCATGGAAATGCATTTGGTTGTTGATATCTTTACAGTAAGTAACACATACAGTATCTTAATTGGAAAGAGAAAATATAGAACAGAATATATTTGATCTCATAATGCAGCATTATCTCAATGTAACAGCAAATTCATATTGTTGTTACGTCTAAATGGTCTCCTTTGTCAGTATGACACTTGTTGTAAATGGCTGACGGTGGTACCTGAAAGTCACCTTGCTTCCAAACGTGAAGTTGGTCCCCATCATCATAGTGTTCTCTGGGACAGAGGGCTGTCCACAGGAGAGGGCTGAGGGACAAGACAAGACCGTGGGGGCTGATCAGTTTTATTAAAATAAACTGCTTTCAGAAAGTTCTTAGGTAAATAATGTTCGATCATGTTATGTTGTTCTATAATACAGTCGTGGTCAAAAGTTTTGAGAATGACACAAGTATTGGTCTTCACAAAGTTTGCTGCTTCTGTGTTATGAGATATTTTTGTCAGATGTTACTATGGTATACTGAAATATAATTACAAGCATTCCATAAGTGTCAAAGGCTTTTATTGACAATTACATTAAGTTTATGCAAAGAGTCAATATTTGCAGTGTTGACCCTTCTTTTTCAAGACCTCTGCAATCCGCCCTGGCATGCTGTCAATTAACTTCTGGGCCACATCCTGACTGATGGCAGCCCATTCTTGCATAATCAATGCTTGGAGTTTGTCAGAATTTGTGGGTTTTTGTTTGTCCACCCGCCTCTTGAGGATCAACCACAAGTTCTCAATGGGATTAAGGTCTGGGGAGTTTCCTGGCTATGGACCCAAAATGTTGATGTTTTGTTCTCTGAGCCACTTAATCATATTTTGCCTTATGGCAAGGTGCTCCATCATGCTGGAAAAGGCATTGGTCGTCACCAAACTGTTTTGGATGGTTGGGAGAAGTTGCTCTCGGAGGATGTGTTGGTACCATTCTTTATTCATGGCTGTGTTCTAAGGCAAAATTGTGAGTGAGCCCACTCCCTTGGCTGAGAAGCAACCCCACACATGAATGGTCTCAGGATGCTTTACTGTTGGCATGACACAGGACTGATGGTAGCGCTCACCTTGTCTTCTCCGGACAAGGTGTTTTCCGGATGCCCCAAACAATCGGAAAGGGGATTCATCAGAGAAAATTACTTTACCCCAGTCCTCAGCAGTCCAATCCCTGTACCTTTTGCAGAATATCAGTCTGTCCCTGATGTTTTTCCTGGAGAGAAGTGGCTTCTTTGCTGCCCTTCTTGACACCATCCTCCAAAAGTCTTTGCCTCACTGTGCGTGCAGATGCACTCACACCTGCCTGCTGCCATTCCTGAGCAAGCTCTGCACTGGTGGTGCCCCGATCCCGCAGCTGAATCAACTTTAGGAGACGGTCCTGGCGCTTGCTGGACTTTCTTGGGTGCCCTGACGCCTTCTTCACAACAATTGAACCTCTCTCCTTGAAGTTCTTGATGATCCGATAAATGGTTGATTTAGGTGCAATCTTACTAGCAGCAATATCCTTGCCTGTGAAGCCCTTTTTGTGCAAAGCAATGATGACGGCACGTGTTTCCTTGCAGGTAACCATGGTTAACAGAGGAAGAACAATGATTTCAAGCATCACCCTCATTTTAAAGCTTCCAGTCTGCTATTCTAACTCAATCAGCATGACAGAGTGATCTCCAGCCTTGTCCTCGTCAACACTCTCACCTGTGTTAACGAGAGAATCACTGACATGATGGCAGCTGGTCCTTTTGTGGCAGGGCTGAAATGCAGCCAAAATGTTTTTTGGGGTTTAAGTTCATTTTCATGGCAAAGAGGGACTTTGCAATTAATTGCAATTCATCTGATCACTCTTCATGCATTGAGTATATGCAAATTGCCATCATCAAAACTGAGGCAGCAGACTTTGTGAAAATTAGTATATGTGTCATTCTCAAAACGTTTGACCACGACTGTATAATGTCCTATTATGTTATGAAACTTTGAACCAAAACTTCAGTTCACCTGCCAGTATCCTCATATTTCAATGGGGTCTAATAAAGGGTTGATAACTTTTTGACAAACAACATAAGAACCAGTGTGGATAGGGTTAGATCCAGTGGCCAGTGGCCCGGTCCAGAGGCCTATCCAGAGGCAGATCTGAGAGTAACAAACGATCGATGGGCATAATCAGGATAATTGTGTTATTTATAATGTTGTTGTCTAAGTACCTCATTGAATGCAGTGGCTGTACCCTCTGGATATGAGGGTAGTGTTAGATTACTCAAATGTAAATGGACTATCATGAAACTGGGTATTTCTGGATACATTAACATACTTTACATAATGCTGGATCTCTACTGATACTAACAATGAAAATCATAATGTGAAAAGAGGATTAATTTTGTATGTTATGTCAGTGGTAGGTAGCCTAGCGGTTAAGAGCGTTAGCCCAGCAACCAAAAGGTCGCTAGTTAGAATCGCAGAGCCAACTAGGTGAACAATCTGCCGATGTGCCCTTGAGCAAGGCACTTAACCCTAACTGCTCCTGTAAGTCGATCTGGATAAGAGCATCTGCTAAATGACAAAAACATTAAAAAAATATATATGTTATATCATTTCATACAATTGGACAGACTAAAACATACTGTGATGATCATTGTACAATACAGTAGCTTGCGAAGGTATTCACCCCTCTTGACATTTTTCCTATTTTGTTGCCTTACAACCTGGAATTAAAATGGATTTTTTTGGGGTTGTATCATTTGATTTACACAACATGCCTACCACTTTGAAGATGCAAAATATTTTTCTTGTGAAACAAACAAGAAATAAGACAAAAAAAACAGAAAACTTGACCATGCATAACTATTCTCCCCCCCACCCCCCAATGGCTTTTTTCTGGCCACTCTTCCGTAAAGCCCAGCTCTGTGGAGTGTACGGCTTAAAGTGGTCCTATGGACAGATACTCTAATCTCAGCTGTGGAGCTTTGCAGCTCCTTCAGGGTTATCTTTGGTCTCTTCGTTGCCTCTCTGATTAATACCCTCCTTGCCTGGTCCGTGAGTTTTGGTGGGCGGCCATCTCTTGGCAGGTTTGTTGTGGTGCCATATTCTTTCCATTTTTTAATAATGGATTTAATGGTGCTCCGTGGGATGTTCAAAGTTTCTGATATTTTTTTATAACCCAACCCTGATCTGTACACAACTTTGTCCCTGACCTGTTTGGAGAGCTCCTTGGTCTTCATGGTGCTGCTTGCTTGGTGGTGCCCCTTGCTTAGTGGTGTTGCAGACTCTGGGGCCTCCAAAGTATATATACTGAGATCATGTGACAGATCATGTGACACTTAGATTGCACACAGCTGGACTTTATTTAATTAATTATGTGACTTCTGAAGGTAATTGGTTGCACCAGATCTTATTTAGGGGCTTCATAGCAAAGGGGGTGAATACATATGCAAAATGGACAAATCTTTTAAACAAGTTATTTTTTTGAATTTTTTTAAACAAGTTATTTTTTTCATTTCACTTTTTTGTCCATTACATGAAATCCAAATAAAAATCCATTTAAATTACAGGTTGTAATGCTACAAAATCGGAAAAACGCCAAGGGGGATGAATACTTTTGCAAGGCACTGTATATTATCATGCCATATATTAACATGTACAGTAAAATATGTTGATGTTTTCTGTACCTCTGCAGTATGGGAAAACACCATTCCAGGTTCCTGTCTCCAGGCATTGGACATGCGATGAGCCAATCAGTTCGTAGCCCTCCTCGCAGGTGAACACGACCTCACTTCCCATCAGGAAGTTACTGCCGTCCCGGTAGCCAAACTCTGGCGCCCCCGGGTTCTCACACTTTACTGGCTCTAGATTGATAACATAAATGCAGAGAAAAAATACTACAAAGGTTTGGTACTGTAGCTACATACTGCATCTTGAAGTGCCAATAGATAGTAATGAATTAAAACTCTATTTGTTTGATGATAAGGCATGAGAGGCATTACTATACAGTAGCTAAGGGGTTTTGTAGCTTGTGATATAACTAGGAAGAGTGTCATTGCTGGGGCCATGATATTTTCCTGACCACAGGACCTGACTGGGGAAAACCTTGGGCTCAGGTGGTATGGTCTGGGCCTACAGTATGTTACAGTACGTGTGTGTGCGTGTTTGTGTGTGTGTTACCTGTGCAGTTCTTCCCGTCTCCGGTGTAGGGGTGGATACAGGTGCAGGTATAAGAGCCATCTGTGTTCTGACAGCTGGCGTGTTCATCGCAGTCTGAGCCCAAAGCACACTCATCCACATCTGTATGTACACACACCATCATTACACACTGCACACACACTGCACTGTTTGAAAACATGTATTTATTGACATACACTAAATACGGTAAATATACACTGAGTGTACAAAACATTAGGAACATCTTTCCATGACATAGACTGACCAGGTGAATCCAGGTGAAAGCTATGAACCCTTAATGAGGTCACTTGTTATATCCACTTCAGTGAGTGTAGATAAAGGGGAGGACACAGGTTAAAGAAGGATTCTTAAGCCTTGAGACAACTGAGACATGGATTGTGTATGTGTCCCATTCAGAGGGTGAATGGGAAAGACAAAATATTTAAGTGCCTATGAACGGGGTACGGTAGTAGGTGCCAGGCGCACCAGTTTGAGTGTGTCAAGAACTGTAACGCTGCTGGGTATTTCACGCTCAACAGTTTCCTGTGTGTATCAAGAATGGTCCACCACCCAAAAGACATCCAGCCAACTTGACACAACTGTGGGAAGCATTGGAGTCAACATGGGTCAGCATCCCTGTGGAACGCTTTCCACACCTTGTAGAGTCCATGCCCCGACAAATTGAGGCTAACGAATTGAGACAGTTCATAATATATATTCATCCAGTGTCTCAGTTTCAGTCTTACCCAGACAGGCTGGTGGGTTTCCTCCCCACTTCCCACTGTTGGTACAGAGCACCTTGGCGTCCCCCAGCAGGTAAAACCCAGGGTTACACTGGTACACCACAGTGCTGCCTGCATGGTAGTCGGAACCCTGGAACAGACCATGCTCCAGGGGCCGAGGGGGACCACACGTCACTCCTATACAGGCAAACAGGTAGATATACACGGGTTAGGTTTTGCGAATGTGTTCAATGGCTATGTTACTACTATGGTTATGATCATGGAGATAGTAGGTATTAACCAATATGTCACTCCTATAGATAGACAGTACACAGGTCATGATTTTATGATTTTTATTAGGATCCCCATTAGCTGACGCCAACGGTGACAGCTAGTCTTCCTGGGGTCCGACACATAACGAAAAAGACATTACAGACAAAAATACTTCACAATTTACATACATTTAAAACATTAACATAGACATTACAGACGTATATATATAAAAATAAAAACAACTACAAATAAAGACACAAATTAACGCAAATAAAAAAATAAACAATAGAACTAAAGAATAATGTCTGTGTGTGTGTGTGTGTGTGAATCTATCTGTTACAAATACATGTCAGAGGCATTGTGCCGTGAGGTGTTGCTTTATTTGTTTTTTTTGTTTTTTTCACTTTCGCTATATGAGATGGAAGGGAATTCAATGCAATCATGGCTCTATATAATACTTTACGTTTTCTTTAATTTGTTCTGGACCTGGGGACGGTGAAGAGACCCCTGGTGGCATGTTTGGTGGGGTAAGTATGTCTGTCAGAGCTATATGTAAGTTGATTATACAGACAATTTGGAATTTTAAACACATTAATATTTCTCACAACAACAAAAAAATGTATGCTGTCAATCTCTCTTCTACTTTGAGCTAAGAGAGACCGACATGCATACTGTTGACATTAGCCCTCTGTGTACATTGAAGGGAAAGATGTGATGTTCTGGCCCAGCTGCAGCTTTTCTAGGTCCTTCTTTGCAGCACTTTACTATATCACCGGGCAATAGTCAAGAATAGATCAAACTAGAGCCTGCAGGACTTGTTTGGTCGATTATGGTGTAAAAAATGATGAGCATTTCATGTCTGAGTTTGCCCACTTTGCCAATGAAATAGTCATTTAAATAATTGGAAGATACAGTGAGGGAAAAAAGTATTTGATCCCCTGCTGATTTTGTACGTTTGCCCACTGACAAAGACATGATCAGTCTATAATTTTAATGGTAGGTTTATTTGAACAGTGAGAGACAGAATAACAACAAAACAATCCAGAAAAACGCATGTCAAAACTGTTATAAATTGATTTTCATTTTAATGAGGGAAATAAGTGTTTGACCCCTCTGCAAAACATGACTTAGTACTTGGTGGCAAAACCCTTGTTGGCAATCACAGAGGTCAGACATTTCTTGTAGTTGGCCACCAGGTTTGCACACATCTCAGGAGGGATTTTGTCCCACTCCTCTTTGCAGATCTTCTCCAAGTCATTAAGGTTTCGAGGCTGACGTATGGCAACTCGAACCTTCAGCTCCCTCCACAGATTTTCTATGGGATTAAGGTCTGGAGACTGGCTAGGCCACTCCAGGACCTTAATGTGCTTCTTCTTGAGCCACTCCTTTGTTGCCTTGGCCGTGTGTTTTGGGTCATTGTCATGCTGGAATACCCATTCACGACCCATTTTCAATGCCCTGGCTGAGGGAAGGAGGTTCTCACCCAAGATTTGACGGTACATGGCCCCGTCCATCGTCCCTTTGATGCGGTGAAGTTGTCCTGTCCCCTTAGCAGAAAAACACCCCCAAAGCATAATGTTTCCACCTCCATGTTTGACGGTGGGGATGGTGTTCTTGGGGTTATAGGCAGCATTCCTCCTTCTCCAAACACAGCGAGTTGAGTTGATGCCAAAGAGCTCGATTTTGGTCTCATCTGACCACAACACTCACCCAGTTCTCCTCTGAATCATTCAGATGTTCATTGGCATGTATATGTGCTTTCTTGAGCAGGGGGACCTTGCGGGTGCTGCAGGATTTCAGTCCTTCACAACGTAGTGTATTACCAATAGTTTTCTTGGTGACTATGGTCCCAGCTGCCTTGAGATCATTGACAAGATCCTCCCGTGTAGTTCTGGGCTGATTCCTCACCGTTCTCATGATCATTGCAACTCCACGAGGTGAGATCTTGCATGGAGCCCCAGGCCGAGGGAGATTGACAGTTATTTTGTGTTTCTTCCATTTGCGAATAATCGCACCAACTGTGTCACCTTCTCATCAAGCTGTTTGGCGATGGTCTTGTAGCCCATTCCAGCCTTGTGTAGGTCTACAATCTTGTCCCTGACATCCTTGGAGAGCTCTTTGGTCTTGGCCATGGTGGAGAGTTTGGAATCTGATTGATTGATTGCTTCTGTGGACAGGTGTCTTTTATACAGGTAACAAGCTGAGATTAGGAGCACTCCCTTTAAGAGTGTGCTCCTAATCTCAGCTCGTTACCTGTATAAAAGACACCTGGGAGCCAGAAATCTTTCTGATTGAGAGGGGGTCAAATACTTATTTCCCTCATTAAAATGCAAATCAATTTATAACATTTTTGACATGCGTTTTTCTGGAGTATTTTGTTGTTATTCTGACTCTCACTGTTCAAATAAACCTACCATTAAAATTATAGACTGATCATGTCTTTGTCAGTGGGCAAAGTACAAAATCAGCAGAGGATCAAATACTTTTTTCCCTCCCTGTAGGTGTAAATGTTGTGGGTTCAATGGTTTTGGTGTTTGAATGCTTTTTGATGGTTATCCGCTATTGCTGAGGTTATGCTTATGTATATAGCTGAAAAAATGCAAACTCTGCTTTCTAATGCCTCTGTCTGTGTATGTGTTTGTGTGCTTGCCTGCGTGAGTGCGTGCATGCATGCATGTGTGTGTGTCTAGGTGCATGGATGCATATATGTGTGAATATAGCATCTGTGTATGTGTAACTAATGGCCCCTCACGTTCACAGCGGGGCAAGGCGTGGCTCCACTCTCCCTTGTTCTGACACTGAAGCAGCGGCTCCCCCACCAGGTAGAAGCCGGGATCACAGGACAGCTGTGTCTGAGAGCCGGGGCTGACAGCTGGACTGGACGCACGCAGGTGAGGCACAGCATTCTCTAGCAGGGGGCAGTCTGACACACAAACAAATGTAATTGAGTAGGAGAATGGAGAGGGTTACCGTTTCCCCTAGACAGTTTTTTTTCCGCGTTTATCCCCCTAATGGTTAAGGTCAGGACTTTGCCAGAGCAAGCTGATCCTAGATCTGACCCTCACCAGCACAGAATATACAGTTGGGGTTAGTCTTGACTCTCCCCACCACTCCATTGAGGAAGTCAGGCCACGCCAGGACGTTGCCTCTGATGTTGTTCCCTGGGCAGGTGCTGGCTAGGATTTTGATCTATGGACCCAGAGAAATATGGAGGTCACTTTATGCCACAGAAGAACAAAAAAAACAACACACACTTTATTTGGGACAGAAGTTTAAAAAAAAATATGTTACACAGACATTTCAAACTTTTGCCACAGATGCTAGTTTATCTGCTGTAGTTAGTCATGTAGCCTGGACGCCAGTCTTTTTCTGCTTGAGACAACTCTTTTGTGTGTCAAACACGGTTAGCATGACAATGAAAAACAAGTTGTTCTAAAGCAGAAACAGACTTAGTAACTAAGCTGGTCGTTATGTTCAGATAGTGATATACCAGCTACTGTTCAGGTACAGTGGGGAGAAGTATTTGATACACTGCCGATTTTGCAGGTTTTCCTACTTACAAAGCATGTAGAGGTCTGTAATTTGTATCATAGGTACACTTCAACTGTGAGAGACGGAATTTAAAACAAAAATCCAGAAAATGACATTGTATGATTTTTAAGTAATTAATTTGCATTTTATTGCATGACATAAGTACAGTGGGGAAAAAAAGTATTTAGTCAGCCACCAATTGTGCAAGTTCTCCCACTTAAAAAGATGAGAGAGGCCTGTAATTTTCATCATAGGTACACGCCAACTATGACAGACAAAATGAGGAAAAAAATTCCAGAAAATCACATTGTAGGATTTTTAATGAATTTATTTGCAAATTATGTTGGAAAATAAGTATTTGGTCAATAACAAAAGTTTCTCAATACTTTGTTATATACCCTTTGTTGGCAATGACACAGGTCAAACGTTTTCTGTAAGTCTTCACAAGGTTTTCACACACTGTTGCTGGTATTTTGGCCCATTCCTCCATGCAGATCTCCTCTAGAGCAGTGATGTTTTGGGGCTGTCGCTGGGCAACACGGACTTTCAACTCCCTCCAAAGATTTTCTATGGGGTTGAGATCTGGAGACTGGCTAGGCCACTCCAGGACCTTTGAAATGCTTCTTACGAAGCCACTCCTTCGTTGCCCGGGCGGTGTGTTTGGGATCATTGTCATGCTGAAAGACCCAGCCACGTTTCATCTTCAATGCCCTTGCTGATGGAAGGAGGTTTTCACTCAAAATCTCACGATACATGGCCCTATTCATTCTTTCCTTTACACGGATCAGTCGTCCTGGTCCCTTTGCAGAAAAACAGCTCCAAAGCATGATGTTTCCACCCCCATGCTTCACAGTAGGTATGGTGTTCTTTGGATGCAACTCAGCATTCTTTGTCCTCCAAACACGACGAGTTGAGTTTTTACCAAAAAGTTCTATTTTGGTTTCATCTGACCATATGACATTCTCCCAATCCTCTTCTGGATCATCCAAATGCACTCTAGCAAACTTCAGACGGGCCTGGACATGTACTGGCTTAAGCAGGGGGACACGTCTCGCACTGCAGGATTTGAGTCCCTGGCGGCGTAGTGTGTTACTGATGGAAGGCTTTGTTACTTTGGTCCCAGCTCTCTGCAGGTCATTCACTAGGTCCCCCCCGTGTGGTTCTGGGATTTTTGCTCACCGTTCTTGTGATCATTTTGACCCCACGGGGTGAGATCTTGCGTGGAGCCCCAGATCGAGGGAGATTATCAGTGGTCTTGTATGTCTTCCATTTCCTAATAATTGCTCCCACAGTTGATTTCTTCAAACCAAGCTGTTTACCTATTGCAGATTCAGTCTTCCCAGCCTGGTGCAGGTCTACAATTTTGTTTCTGGTGTCCTTTGACAGCTCTTTAGTCTTGGACATAGTGGAGTTTGGAGTGTGACTGTTTGAGGTTGTGGACAGGTGTCTTTTATACTGATAACAAGTTCAAACAGGTGCCATTAATACAGGTAACGAGTGGAGGACAGAGGAGCCTCTTAAAGAAGAAGTTACAGTTCTGTGAGAGCCAGAAATCTTGCTTGTTTGTAGGTGACCAAATACTTATTTTCCACCATAATTTGCAAATAAATTCATACAAAATCCTACAATGTGATTTTCTGGAATTTTTTTCCTCATTTTGTCTGTCATAGTTGACGTGTACCTATGATGAAAATTACAGGCCTCTCTCATCTTTTTAAGTGGGAGAACTTGCACAATTGGTAGCTGACTAAATACTTTTTTTCCCCACTGTATTTGATACATCAGAAAAGCAGAACTTAATATTTGGTACAGAAACCTGTGTTTGCAATTACAGAGAACATACATTTCCTGTAGGTCTTGACCAGGTTTGCACACACTGCAGCAGGGATTTTGGCCCACTCCTCCACACAGACCTTCTCCACATCCTTCAGGTTTCGGGGCTGTCGCTGGGCAATACGGACTTTCAGCTCCCTCCAAAGATTTTCTATTGGGTTCAGGTCTGGAGACTGGCTAGGCCACTCCAGGACCTTGAGATGCTTCTTACGGAGCCACTCCTTAGTTGCCCTGGCTGTGTGTTTCGGGTCGTTGTCATGCTGGAAGACCCAACCACGACCCATCTTCAATGCTCTTACTGAGGGAAGGAGGTTGTTGGCCAAGATCTCGCGATACATGGCCCCATCCATCCTCCCCTCAATACGGTGCAGTCGTCCTGTCCCCTTTGCAGAAAAGCATCCCCAAAGAATGATGTTTCCACCTCCATGCTTCACGGTTGGGATGGTGTTCTTGGGGTTGTACTCATCCTTCTTCTTCCTCCAAACACGGCGAGTGGAGTTTAGACCAAAAAGCTCTATTTTTCTCTCATCAGACCACATGACCTTCTCCCATTCCTCCTCTGGATCATCCAGATGGTCATTGGCAAACTTCAGACGGGCCTGGACATACGCTGGCTTGAGCAGGGGGACCTTGCGTGCGCTGCAGGATTTTAATCCATGACGGCGTAGTGTGTTACTAATGGTTTTCTTTGAGACTGTGGTCCCAGCTCTCTTCAGGTCATTGACCAGGTCCTGCCGTGTAGTTCTGGGCTGATCCCTCACCTTCCTCATGATCATTGATGCCCCACAAGGTGAGATCTTGCATGGAGCCCCAGACCGAGGGTGATTGACCGTCATCTTGAACTTCTTCCATTTTCTAATAATTGCGCCAACAGTTGTTGCCTTCTCACCAAGCTGCTTGCCTATTGTCCTGTAGCCCATCCCAGCCTTGTGCAGGTCTACAATTTTATCGCTGATGTCCTTACACAGCTCTCTGGTCTTGGCCATTGTGGCGAGGTTGGAGTCTGTTTGATTGAGTGTGTGGACAGGTGTCTTTTATACAGATAACGAGTTCAAACAGGTGCAGTTAATACAGGTAATGAGTGGAGAACAGGAGGGCTTCTTAAAGAAAAACTAACAGGTCTGTGAGAGCCGGAATTCTTACTGGTTGGTAGGTGATCAAATACTTATGTCATGCAATAAAATGCAATGTGATTTTCTGGATTTTTGTTTTAGATTCCGTCTCTCACAGTTGAAGTGTACCTATGATAAAAATTACAGACCTCGACATGCTTTGTAAGTAGGAAAACCTGCAAAATCGGCAGTGTATCAAATACTTGTTCTCCCCACTGTAGGTGAGTCTGTATTTCAGGTTGTAGAGAAGTAGCTAGGACAGTGGGATTTACTTGCTGTGGGTCGAGAACCCGGTCCCAGATGTGGAGCTGGCTGAGGGACCCTACAAAGGACTCCACGGGGTTGAAGCCCTCGCCCCTCTGGTCCTGGTCCTGGCCCAGCACCAACGCCCCTCCACCTGGAGGGTAGAGGTCAAGGGTCAAAGGTTAACCACCTCTCTTGGTTTCTTTGGGTTCTGTGAAATGTGCCTTAAAACCTAACCTCACTGCTATTATTTCATTAAGACCTGCAAAATAGCATCATTCTACTTTTTGATATGCCACACTGTGCCCCACTTAGATATTATAAGCAGGCTACTAGGACATAAGGACACAATAAGCAGATACAAGATCAGGCTAAGGCACTACTGCTAATAGCACTACACCTGGGATGGTTAGCTGTGGTGCTATGATGATTTATAGATTGACGATAAACTGCTACTTTATTTTGAGCAGGCTGAGGATAGCGCTAAACAACATAATATGCATGCAACTATGAATACGGTACATCATGATACTATGACACTAAGACAATAGCTATGAGCAGGCTGAGGATAGCACTACACCTGGGATGGTGGTGCCCACTGACAGGCCTTTCCCTCCGTCCGAGGGGTTGCCGTTGATATAGACCCTCCAGTCCCCGTCCCAGCTCCGCCATGACACGCCGATGTGGTGCCACTGACCCGTGTTGACCGCCGGGCAGTCTGTAATACGCTCCTTACCGTTGACGTACAGGACCCACCTGGGGGGGCGGGGAAGAGAGAGAGAGAGAGAGAGAGAGAGAGAGAGAGAGAGAGAGACTATAATATTGTGTTTTGTGAGGACCCCAAGAATAGTATAGTTGTGGCTAGTGTCTTGTGACAGCCTTAACATTCAGTGTGTCTGCGTGTGTGTCTGCGTGTGTGTGGCAGTACTGACCCGTTGTAGTCTATGAGCAGGAAGGCGTTGTCACTTCCCTCCACTGCGTAGGATATGGGCGTGCCATAGTTGGTGGTGTCCGAAGACCTCATCCAGAAAGTACACGTGATCTCCGTCAATGCCGGCATCATGCCGTCCATCATCACGTAACCATGGATACCTGACACCTCGAAGTCCAGGTTGAAGGATGTTGACATCTCTGAAGGAGAAAAAATGTTTAGGCTGGAAATGAGTGAAAAATCATGAAAATTATTACAAAAAAGGTTTTATAAGTAAATAAATGGAGCAGTTTCTGAGTCATTGAGGTTAGAAGGAGAGAAAATGTTTTGGGCCAGAAAAGGTTGACTATGAAAATGGATTTTGAAGTAATGGGGCAGTTGCTGATACACATCAAATTGATATTGATCCAGAAAAGGGACCGGACCAATCCATTAGACTGTGAAATCTACCTTTTAGAAAGCAATTTCCTTCAATTAGACATTCAGACTATTGGCTCCAATGGCTCCGATGAGTGCAGTAGTGAAGTGACCTGGAGAATTTACTTTTCTCCTTTCTGAAAACAGGAAAGCTCTCATTATGATAGCCCTGTGTGAAACTAAATAGTGGTTTCACGAAGTGTTCCTCCAAAATGGCACCCTATTCCCTACATAGTGCACTATAAAGACTAAAGAATAGAGTGCCATTTCAGACTCAGCCAAAGGTTTACTTCCATACATTTTCCTCTCTGAGACTGTGGTAAAACCACAATAGACTCAAACTCCTCCACAGCCTCTTCTACTCTTCCTCCACTCATCCCTCTCTCGCTTTCTCTCTCTCCATGGCGTCTATACCTGTCTCACACCTGGTTCCGTTGAACCCAGGAGGGCAGCGGCAGGTGTAGGAGCCCTGTCCGTCCACACATGTGGCCCCGTTGATACAGGGGTTAACCTGACACTCATCCACATCTACCTGACACAGCCTTCCCCGGTAGCCCTCCACACACTGGCACCTGGACACGGAGAGAGACCAGTACGTCATATATACCTGTGCAATACATTATACACATTCAACGCAATATTTAACCAGTTTCATCCTAATGTGTCATATTTGATTAAAACAATTCCAGATGCTGTTTCTTGCACACTAGCTTTCACTATCTTTCACTATTAAAAGCTCAATAAATTGTCTAGATGTTGAAATATTTGTTTCTCCATATAAAATATCAACATGCAGATCAGTATACCAAATTGGTTGGTGAAGTGAAATATGTCTGCTTGGTTGACAGTATTCAGTCATATTTTATTTTTTATGTAACCTTTATTTAACCAGGAAGTCCTATTAGGGTCCGAAGGCCTCTTTCCGCAAAGGGTTTTTATTACCTGAAGTTGTTGACGCCATCCCGACATGTCCCTCCGTTCTGACAGGGGGCACTGTTACACTCATCCACGTTGACCTCACAGCGGTCCCCAGAGTATCCTGGGAGGCAGGTGCAGGAGTACCCCCCCGCCAGGTCGTCACACACACCCCCGTTCAGACACGGGCTGGACAGACACTCGTCTATCTCCAGCTCACAATGAGAACCTAGAAGAAGATCATGTTGTTGATCATAATGCCTTTTGCATGAATACAGGAGATCCTAATCAATTGCATTGTTGGCATTGAATGTTTGCTGCATAAATTGTAGCTGGCTTTTCATTGATGTTGCAAAAAATTTGGTTTTGCTGGTTTTGCCTTTGCAGTAGTTGCATGAAATATGGCCTTTGCTCATTATGAATGCAAGGTTTAACTGAAATTCTCAAGGGGCTGCCCATTGCAGTATTTTCATGCAATTCTCACTCTCATGCAATTATGCAGGTACAGGTAACTGAAGTGCCCAAGGTGCCTGGTAAAGAGGCAGAGTGATCCCACCTGTGAAGCCATCAGCACAACTGCAGGTGTACTGGTTGATCTCATCCACACACTCTCCTTCGTTCAGACAGGGGGAGGAGTAACACTCGTTCACCTCCGCCTCGCACAGAGAACCTGGGACAGAGAAACGACCTCAGCAGAAAGAAACTACAGTCCGTCATATGGTCGGTCGCACTTGACCAGTACTAAATGCCTAGGTGTCAGTCTGCTTCTGCTTTAGCCAAGTCCTATGTCGTAGTCATGTTTGGCAAGGACTGATAGGACTGATGTTTCTACAGAAACAGACTGGTACCCGGCTACTAAATGTCTAGGAGAAACAAGAAAATTAAAATTAAAGAAGTGGAAGGGAGTGGAAACTGGGTACCAGACATTCATGATGTCCCCATACCTACAAAGCCTGGTCTGCACTGGCAGAGGAAGTCTCCCATGCCGTCCTTACACAGACCCCCATTCTGACACGGTGCCGAGTCACACTCATCTATGTCACTCTCACACTTCGCCCCTGCAGGTAGAAATACATTTTCACAGCCTTATGATGAGACTACTAACAATTGGTTATAGCTTTTTATTGCTCTGATGAACATTGTTTGACCGAAAGCTTACACATGACCAGAATAAACTGAAACTTGAATAGATTAAGAATGCATTCATGGGTATAGTTTACCTGTGAAACCAGGCAGACAGGTGCAGATGTAACCCGCCCCCACCTCCTCACATGTCCCCCTGTTCTGACACGGGTTCAAGAAACACTCATGGAAGACCTGAGGAGAGGAACAGTAATGTGGTTATGAGTTATGTTTATGAATGTGGTGTGAGAATTTCAGGACTAGGAGAGAATTTTATTCTTCCACTCCATATTCAATAACCATTACCAGACCTGGGTTCAAATACTTGAAAAAACATATTAAATACTTTGAGCATTTGCTTGAGTCTGCCTGGAGTGCCAGATGTGTGGGGTTTTCAGTTTTGGGTCCTTTCGCTTGGTTTATTAAGCCAGAATGCCACTACATTTTGACCAATCTGATCAGATCTCTTGCCAATAATTTGGCAAAAGATCAGAATTGGGCTGCCTGTGTAAATGCAGCCAAACAGGCACAGAAAGTATTTCAAGTATTTGAAACTCAGGTTTGATCATAACTCAGTCAACCTTTCTGCTGTAAACCCCTTGAGGAGTCTCTTGAGAACATGGGTCAGTCAGTCTCACCTGGCTACTAGCCTGATAGTCCTGGGATACCACCACCTCTGGAGCTGATGTCACACTCTCCTCCTTAGGCAGAACACTAGAGCCAAAACCTGATGGAGAGAAAGAGGGAGGGAGGGAGGAAGGAAGGGAGAAAGGGGGGGGGGGAGAGAGAGCGAGAGAAAGAGAAAAAAAATAAAGAGAGAGAGAATCAGAGAAGAAAGGAGAGAGAGTTTCCACTTGTCACCAAACTGGCAGACACTAACAAAGCTCATTTAGTCTGATTGGCCACATCTACCAGTTTTTATCACTCTTAGGGCCTTTCATTCATAGGTTATTTCCATTCAGTAGTCACACATGACGAATACATTTCCATTCTTTCCTGATCCTTTTTGCAATCCCTTTTCCATTCCGTGGCCAAGTCTCAAACAATGATGTATGTCTATGGTCTTAAATTATACCCTGTTACCCATCTAGTGTCATTTTGACCAAAGCCATGTGTCAGTAGTCCTATGGGGGAATATTGTAGGGAAATATAGGGAAATAGGGTGTCATGAAGTACACTATAGTTCAGTTCAAACATTATTGGAAATTATTTGGTTGCATATATAAGGAATAGGGTGTGATTTAGTGCACTGCATAGGGAATAGTGTGGGATTAAAGACCTAGCCAGTGTAGTGTAACAGTAACTCACTGGAGCAGTGTTGTATCGCGGTGGCCCCGGTGACAGTTGTGGTGCCGTAGAATGGGCAGGAGAGGCAATAAGAGCGGCCGTGGTCGGGCTGGTAGTAGTCTCTGGGACAGGGGTAGCAGGGGACCAGCCCTGTACGAGAGAAATGACCTGCCAAACATGGAACTGGAGGGGGAGAGGGAGGGAGGGAGGGTTAGTGTCACTAATGGAAGTATGGAAGTGAGCACAGTCATCATATTTTTATGCTAGGTCAGTGAGCACAGTCATCATATTTTTATGCTAGGTCAGTGAGTTCAGTCTGAATGTAAACGCAGTCATGTCTGTTCTTTCCCCTCTTCACAGGGTCAGTGGTGAGTTCAGAGTTAGACTCTCTCTCTCTCTCCTCCCTTCCTCCCTCCCTCCCTACCTCCATCACTCCTTCCCCCTCTTCTCTCTCCCCCATTTCACTCCCTCCATCTCTCCCTCTCACCTCCACACTCAGCCATCTCTCTTGCCCCACTGGTGACGGTGGAGGTCTCATCCGGACAGACCAGACACTCTCTGGATCCAAACCCAGGCTGGTAGTGCCCCAGTGGGCATGACTCGCACGTCTCCAGCCCATTCACAGAGTAACCTCCAGGCTTGCACTGCTCTGAAAACACACACACAGAAACACACAATATAACATATACTAATAATGAGTTCATTGAGTTTATAACCTTCAAAATTATGTAGGAAGGATGCCACCTGCTGGTATTACATTCATGGTGAATAGTATTTTAGGACCAGGAGTTTTTCTGGTCAGATCCAACTAGTTACTGGGACAAGGAGTTTTCCTGGTCAGATCCAGCTAGTTACTGGGACCAGGAGTTTTCCTGGTCAGATCCAGCTAGCTACTGGGACCAGGAGTTTTCCTTGTCAGATCCAACTAGTTACTGGGACACAGAGTTTTCCTGGTCAGAGCCAACTAGTCACTGGGACCAGGAGTTGTCCAAGTCAGAGCCAACTAGTTACTGGGACCAGGAGTTTTCCTGTTCAGATCCAGCTAGTTACTGGGACCCAGAGTTTACCTGGTCAGTTCACGTAGCCCTATGTACAGTATTACCATTGTATGAGTGTCCACCTGAGGACCATGTCCATGTGTTTTACCTTGTCCAGGTGTTTTACCTTGGCCAGGTGTTTTACCTTGGCCAGGTGTTTTACCTTGTACAGGGGCTAGAGTTTTACCTTTGCACTGGTCCTGGTTGCGTGCGTGGAAGTAGGCTGTGGAGGATCCCTCGGGACAGGTCTTACACTCCATCTGACCCTCCTGGTCCTGGTAGGACCCAAGCCAGCAACTCTCACACTCTGCATACTCCAGGGAGTAGTAGGTCCCTACCGGACACTGGACTGGAACATCCAGCAACACATAGGACAGTGTAAGGCCAAACCATTCATTCCTCCATCCATCCATTAATTAATTAATGAATTCATTCATTCATTCATTCGAACACTGAACCTGGAGACCACACTAAGTAGTCATACTGTACGGTCTGTATCTCAGGGCCCACTACTCACCACACATCCTTCCCTTCAGTACAGACCCAGGTCGGCAGAACAGAGAGGCCCTCTTGCTCTCTAGGGACTTGGGGTCAGCCACCACAATCATCTCAGATGACACGTGATAGGATGACAGCGGCTGCTTGGCCAGCGTCCGCTTCAGCCGATTGGTCAGCTGCTCCAGGATCCGCAGCAGGCGCTTCTGATTGGCTACCTCCACTGAGTCATTCCTGGACGAGGGCAGTGGGATGCTTGCTGGGAGAATGGACACACCTCAAAGGACGGGACTCGGAACAACAACAACAACAACGCAAACAAATTCAAGTTCATAAGTTAATTTTGTTTATGTTGATCGTGCCACCAGCCTACCTGTGATGTTGAAGAATATCTGTATCTTCTGGTCTCTGGTGGGGTTCTTACGGTGCCTTTTGCTGCGGTAGTTGGAGGTTCCTGTCCTGGCACTACCATCCTTCTGCATTGGGGTTCGAGGGCTGTCCGTAGCGAAGCCCGAGTCGAAGTAGGCATAGTCCTGACCGCTCTGGGGTCCCCGGTTACTGCCCCATCGTCCTGGGCCTGGGAGAGGGGAGGGAGATGGAGAGAGGGGAGGATGAGGGCGGGAGAGGGAGAGGGAGGGGAGGGGAGGGAAGGGGAGGGGGTTATGAAGAGCAATGGTTAGGAAATACATTTATCTCAAGGCCCTACTGCTTGTACAGTACATTTTTATAGTTGGGGCAATAGCATATGAAGGTCTTACCGATAGCGAATCCATTCTCATAGTCGTAATTGTACTCCAGGCAGTGGCCTTGTGACATCACCTCTAACTTGCAGGCAACATCCTCGTGACTGCAGATGGTCGGGAGCTATGGATACAATTGAGAGAGAAATTAAACATAAATAGTGTGTGTGTATGTACTCCTTTGTTGATTTGATTTGATTTGTGTTCTCACCATGTCTCTTAGTTTAGTGTTGAACTCCCCAGTGAAGGACTTGACCAGCTCCAGGTCATCACAGTGAGAGGCTTTGAACAGCATCTCAAAGGGCTTGAACCCTTGGTTGGCAATACGGTTCACTGAGAGTAGGGACAGGACACGCGCACACACACACACACACACACACACACACACACACACACACACGCGCATGCATGCACACACATGCATGCACACACATACACACACACCGTCAACATTTTTAATCATGCATAGTATGCATGTACACATATTACTGTAACTGTAACAGAAGAGGAGAAAAGAGAAGATGGGACAAAATATGAAAAGAAAATGGACGAAAGCTATGTGTCCCAAATGGCACCCATACCCAAAGGCTAGAGCCCAAAGTAGTGCACTACAGTATATAGTGAATAGGGTTCCATTTGGGATGTACCTATTACTAAGGTCACTCACAGGAGCAGTCGGGTCTGTCGGGCGAGTGTGGCGGCTCCCACACTCCGTTGTTGGCACAGAAGTAGTTCTGGACAGTCTGGTGTGTGAAGCTGTATCCCTCGTTACAGTACAGAGTACAGTTGACCCCCTCCTCCTCCTCAGAACAGAAGAACTCCCCGTTCACTGGCACAAATGGCTGCTCACAAGTAGACCCTGGGACATAATATAGACAGACGGGGTTTTATGGGTAATGTAGTTATAGGGCTGGCTGAATTATATTGAATTTAATAAAAAAGAAGAAACTTCAATTTTTTGCGTGTGCACCCTGTCTCTACATTGATGAGTAATGTGGTACAAGAAGGAGGAAGGAAGGAAGGTGGATAGCAAAGGTGCAGTACAGTACCAAACAAGTGATTTAAGATCTATTACAAAATAGAAAATCTCTCCAAATAAAAAATGATGTTATGAATATGACATAAAACATGAATATTTAAATATCCATTTAGTTTCCCAAGAAGTCTAATGAAGATCTAAGTCCTTGAAAAGCCAACATACAGCAAAGATACAGAATACAGTAATCTAGTAAACTCTAGTAAACTCTGGTAAAC
Source organism: Coregonus clupeaformis (assembly GCF_020615455.1). Classification (NCBI taxonomy): domain Eukaryota; kingdom Metazoa; phylum Chordata; class Actinopteri; order Salmoniformes; family Salmonidae; genus Coregonus; species Coregonus clupeaformis. Next base: position 2,277,441 of record NC_059207.1, read on the forward strand.
TCTACTTCCTGTTACCTTGTACAGTGATTGTGAGGTGGCAGGTGCGGTTGTTGCCTGCCTGGTCGGTAGCTGTGTAGCTCACCACGGTCTCTCCCACAGAGAAGAGAGTGCCTGGTGTGTGGGTGGTGGACACACTCGGACGCCCACCTGGGAATGGTACACAACAACAACAATAACCAATACAAGAAGCCAAAATGCTGTACAGAAGCCAAAATGATCTTTCAGACCTGTCTATGTGCCATTAAAGGGACAATCAACAGTTGCTACATACATCTTTGGAGTCATAAATTAAAAAATGTAACGTATAAATGCCTCATGAGCTTAGTTCAACTTTCGTACCCCATCAGAACCTAAAATATAAGCTTGTTTTACTCCAATGTTAGTAAACAAAGTAAATGTAAACAAACACTATATAGCCTCAAAACATGGTTAAAACTATAATTTTGATATCATGGATGGTCAGTCCTTGCATCCATAGCTCTGTCTATGAATTTGAGAGTGGTTACATTTCTCAAGCACAATCCCTAAGGTTTTTAACAAAACAGGGACAGGGAATATTATTAGTTATTTACATTTTAGTCATTTAGCAGACGCTCTTATCCAGAGCGACTTACAGTTAAGTGAGTGCATACATTTTCATACTGGCCCCCTGTGGGAATCGAACCCACAACCCTGCCATTACAAATGCCATGCTCTACCAACTGAGCTTCATCCCTGCCGGACATAGAGACCCTGGCTAATTGCGCGCCGCCCCATGGGTCTCCCGGTCGCGGCCGGCTACGACAGAGTCTGGATTCGAACCAGGATCTCTAGTGGCACAGCTAGCACTGCAATGCAGTGCCTTAGACCACTGTGCCACTCAGGAGACAGTTATTATGAGTTATTATTGTTGTTATCTGCTGATTGCCGCTTTAAAGCAATGACAAACTACAAACAATGTACTTTCTTATAATTTGCTCGAGCATGGATTTAAATCATTGGTTGAATGCAACCTTCCTATGATCAAGTCCAAAACCATTATTCTGAGTTACTCCAGCGTTTAAGGCCTATACAGTATATTTCCCCAAAAGTGAATTGCACATCTGGAACAGACCGCCAGAGGGCAGTGTTGGGTTGTCAGTTACTATACATGGCAGAATGAGTAACTCTGGGGTGAAGTTTCCCCTAAGTACAGATCTAGGATCAGCTCCCCCCCTGCCCCCCAATCCTAACCTTGACCGTCAGTGAGGAAAATGCCATACTGACCCAAGATCAGAGTTTAGTGGCAACTTCACCCTACTCCAAATGAGTCACTCTAGTCCTGGTAAACCATATAAGTTATAATAAAGCAGGACATGTTGACACATGAAAACGTCTGGCAGGTCTCTCTCTGGGCATCTCATGGCACCATAATAATAATCATCATCATCTGGGCAGCCTGGGGGTAATTGCTACCAGCTGGATGGATGGATAGGTTAGAGAGATAAAGAGAGGAGAGAGAGAGAGATGAAAAGTGAGAGGGAGATGAAAAGTGAGAGAGAGAGAGATCTCCACAAGCTGTCCTGTTATATTCCTCTCCAAATAAATACTTTATTTGAATCTACCAATCAAATTTACAAGAAAGGATCCAAACTGTATGCATGGCACTCAAGGGTACAGAAAGCACCTCCTTCTCCAAACAGCTAGGCTGCCCACGACATCTGAAACAGAGCAGTACCTAGCCAATTGCTTTGCCCTAGTTTTTGTCAGACCCGCAATCTGGAGCCCATGTCCGCACTGCCAAATATCAGCGCTACCAGCTTGCACCCGAGGCTGTCCAAGTGTGCCATGAGGGGCTGGTATTTAAGCAGCTTCTCGGCAAAGGCCTGCTCCATGTAGCCATCAAATGAGCACCTCACCCTGGCCTCCCCCCACAACAACAATATCTGGCGTATTTATCTGAACTATAATGCATATAATGTGACACACACACACACACACACACACTCCCTCTCTAACACTGTCACGTTCGCTTACAGACGGGACGGAGCAAGGCGCAGCGTGATATGCATACATGTTTATAAAATATTAAACACAACGACAAAATAACAAACAAAACGAAACGTGAAGTCCAAGGCAGCACAACACAACATACCTTAACTGGAACAAGATCCCACAACTCACTAGTGCCAATAGGCTGCCTAAGTATGGTCCCCAATCAGAGACAACGAGCTACAGCTGCCTCTGATTGGGAACCACACCGGCCAACATAGATCTACACTTAATAGAAACCCAACATAGAAATACACCACATAGAACATACACACCCTGACTCAACATATACGAGTCCCCAGAGTCAGGGCGTGACAGTACCCCCCCCCAAAGGTGCGGACTCCGACCGCACAACATAAACATAACAGGGTAGGGACCGGGTGGGCATTCCGCCTCGGAGGCGGATCCGGCTCAGGGCGTGACGACCACTTACTCTCCGCCTCCCTGTTGCGCCCCTGGTCTGGTCTGGACCTCGGCGCACTGCTTCCCTTCTCCTTCCTCCCACGAAGTACCAAGCCCTGTCTGGCTGACGTCTGGGTCTGGACTGGAGCCGCTGAACGGAGCTGGACCCGACGACGGTGGAGCGAACTGCTCTGGCTCCGGAGTGGAGCCGCTGACCGGAGCTGGATCAGGCACCGGTGGAGCGGACTGCTCTGGCTCCGGAGTGGAGCCGCTGACCGGAGCTGGACTGGACCCCGGTGGAGCGGATTGCTCTGGCTCTGGAGTGGAGCAGCTGACCGGAGCTGAACTGGGCACCGGTGGAGCGGACTGCTCTGGCTCCGGAGTGGATCCGCTGACCGGAGCTGGACCAGGCACCGGTGGAACAGGCACGGGCCGTGCCGGACTGTACACACGCACCACTGGCTTGGTGCGAGGGGCAGGAACAGGCCGGGCCGGGTTGGCGACGCGCACCACTGGCTTGGTGCGAGGGGCAGGAACAGGCCGGGCCGGGCTGGCGACGCACACCACTGGCTTGGTGCGAGGGACAGGAACAGGCCGGACCGGGCTTGCGACGCGCACTACTGGCTTGGTGCGAGGGGCAGGAACAGGCCGGGCCGGCGACGCGCACCACTGGCTTGGTGCGAGGGACAGGAACAGGCCGGGCTGGGCTGGCGACGCGCACCACTTCCTTGGTGCGAGGGGCAGTAACAGGCCGGGCCGGCGACGCGCACCACTGGCTTGGTGCGAGGGTCAGGAACAGGCCGGACCGGGCTGGCGACGCGCACCACTGTCTTGGTGCGAGGGGCAGGAACAGGTCGGGCTGGCGACGCGCACCACTGGCTTGGTGCGAGGGACAGGAACAGGCCGGACCGGGCTGGCGACGCGCACCACTGGCTTGGTGCGAGGTGCAGGAACAGAACGGGCCGGACTGGCGACGCGCACCACTGGCTTGGTGCGAGGGGCAGGAACGGGTCGGGCCGTACTGGGAACACGCACCACTGGCTTAGTGCGGGAAGCAGGAACGGGCCAGACCGGACTGGCGACACGCACCACTTTCTTGGTGCGAGACTGGGTTCCTTTATTAACCCCCGCTCCTTCTGCTGCCTAACCAGCTCCTCTCGCCGTGCCTCTACACTCTCCTTCTCCCTTATAGCCTCCTGTAGCGCCTCCCTCTGACCGAATAACTCCTGCTCCCTCTGAACCAATAGCCCCCGTAACATGGTGGCCTCCTCTCCTAACCTGCAGACCCGCCCTTTAACGGCCTCCTGCTGCCTCGTCGTCCACACCGTGTGACCCCCCAAAAATGTTTCTTGGGGTTGCCTCTCGGGTCTCCGTCGTCGGCACTCCTCCTCCCGTGAGGACTCCTCCGGGAGCCCCCACGAGTTAGGGAACAGAACCTCGTCGTCGTCGTCATCCTCCGACTCAGTATAATACTGTTCCCACTCCTCTTCCCATGGTCGTAGGGACCCAATCTGAAAACCGACCGGGTGCAGTGGTCGGGGCTCTTCTCTCTCGCTCCCCGACCATCCCTTTAGCCCCCCCAAAAAAAATGATTGGGGCTGTCTCTCGGGCTTCCTCCTCGACCGGCGTCCTCTGCGTTGCCGTTGCTCCTCTCCTGCCTGGGTATCTACCTTCGCCCATGGCCCTTTCCCCGCGAATATATCTTCCCATGACCACAATTTGCCCACCTGGGACATGGCTATTCGCTCTTCCTGGGCACGCTGCTTGGTCCTCGTTTGGTGGGATCTTCTGTCACGTTCGCTTACAGACGGGACGGACCAAGGCGCAGCGTGATATGCGTACATGTTTATTAAATATTAAACACAACGACAAAATAACAAACAAAACGAAACGTGAAGTCCAAGGCAGCACAACACAACATACCTTAACTGGAACAAGATCCCACAACCCACTAGTGCCAATAGGCTGCCTAAGTATGGTCCCCAATCAGAGACAACGAGCTACAGCTGCCTCTGATTGGGAACCACACCGGCCAACATAGATCTACACATAATAGAAACCCAACATAGAAATACACCACATAGAACATACACACCCTGACTCAACATATACGAGTCCCCAGAGTCAGGGCGTGACAAACACAGACAGTAGAAGAGAGGAGAGACATTCTCATTCCAGCCAGGCTGACACGTCTGGCTGAGTGGTGTCCTGGCCTTGTCTACCCAGCCAGCCAGTCTGTAACTAAATATAACCCAGGCAGCACCAAGCACCAGGGAACAGTGTGTGTGTGTGTGGGGGGGGGGGTGATCAGGGCGTGGGCCTGATGGAAAAACAAAACATGCTGACGTTGGATCAACGTTGCAGTGACGTCGTCGCGCCACCTCGGTTAAAAACCACAATGTGGTTACTACTTGTTGATGGCATATCGTGTGTGGACCTTGGCAGGAAGGTTAGTGCATGTGTGTGTGTCTGAGTATATGTCTGAGTATGTGTGTGCGTTCATGCATGTATATACTATGTGTCTATACTATGTGTGTACGTGCACGTGTGTATCTGTCTGTCTGTGTGTCTGTGTGTGTAAGTTCTCAGCAGGACAGTGGATTATACAGGAGTGATGTGGGCTAGAGAGCCACAGAGAGCTATGGTGTAGTATCTGTCAACAGGGCTGATGTTTGGGGAAATTCTGTCTGTGGGCCAGCCAGGGTGAGAGGTCCACTATTAACAACACTCTGTGACGTGTGTGTGTGTGTTCTCTATGATGCCATGGGCTTCACAATGACCTGCTGGGTACAGTACAGTACAGTACAGTACAGTATGTGTCACACTCCTGGAGTTCTACCCATAGAACTAGAATGCATAGAATGTGTCACTGGAATTCTGAGCACCAGCATTTAATTAACTATAGAAAGAAGAAGAGGCAGTTGATGATGATGTAAAAATACTGGATTTCTACCACAGTATATTTCTCTATACAGTAAATACACTACATGGCCAAAACATCTCATTCCAAAATCATGGGCATTATTATGGATTTGGTCCCCCTTTTGCTGCTATAACAGCCTCCACTCTTCTGGGATAGCTGTCCACTAGATATTGGAACATTGCTGTGGGGACTTGCTTCCATTCAGCCACAATAGCATTAGGGAGGTTGAGCACTGATATTGGGCGATTAGGCCTGGCTTGCAGTCGGTGTTCAAATTCATCCCAAAGGTGTTCGATGGGGTTGAGGTCAAGGCCAGTCAAGTTCTTCCACACCGATCTCGACAAACCATTTCTGTATGGACCTTGCTTTGTGCACGGGGGCATTGTCATGGTGAAACAGGAAAGGGCCTTCCCCAAACTGTTGCCACAGAGTTGGAAGCACAGAATCATCTAGAATGTCATTGTATGCTGCAGCATTAAGATTTCCCTTCACTGGAACTAAGGGGCCTAACCCAAACCATGAAAAACAGCCCCAGACCATTATTCCTCCTCCACCAAACTTTACAGTTGGCACTATGCATTTGGGCAGGTAGCGTTCTCTTGGCATCCGCCAAACCCAGATTTGTCCATCGGACTGCCAGATGGTGAAGCGTGATTCATCACTACAGAGAACGTGTTTCAACTGCTCCAGAGTCCAATGACGGCAAGCTTTACACCACTCCAGCTGACGCTTGGCATTGCACATGGTGATCTTAGGCTTGTGTGCGGCTGCTTGGCCATGGAAACCCATTTCATGAAGCTCCAGATGAATAGTTATTGTGCTGACTTGCTTCCAGAGGCAGTTTGGAACTCGGTAGGGAGTGTTGCAACCAAGGACAGACGATTTTTTACGTGATACGCGCTTCAGTACTTGGCGGTCCCGTTCTGTGAGCTTGTGTGGCCTATCACTTCGCGGCTGAGCCGTTGTTGCTCTTAAGACGTTTCCACTTCACAATAACATCTCTTAAAGTTGACTGGGGCAGCTCTAGCATGGCAGAAATTTGACGAACTGACGTGTTGGAACGCTGGCATCCTATGACGTTGCCTCGTTGAAAGTCACTGAGCTCTTCAGTACGGGCCATTCTACTGCCAATGTTTGTCTATGGAGATTGCATGGCTGTGTGCTCGACTTTTACACCTGTCAGACACGGGTGTGGCTGAAATAGCCAAATCCACTAATTTGAAGGGGTGTCCACATACTTTTGGCTATGTAGTGTACTTCTATCTCTCAGATGTCTGAAGTGAAGTGAACCGCACCCCTCTTTAATAGCATGGTAAAGACATTAACATACTGTCTGTACCACACCTCTGTCTGTCTGTCTGGTTCCCACCATTATATTGTCACACACACACACACACATACACACACACGCAGACACAAACACACACACACATTATTTCCCACTGTCTCTCTGTCTCCTTTTTCCAGTCACCCGATGGAAAAGACCCTGTTTAACCATTAGTTCCTCTGGAGCGAGAGAGAGAGAAAGAGAGAAAGAGAGAGAGGGAGCCGAAGAGGTGCAGTCTGGGATATCGCATACCTGAGTTGTCGGAAAATTGCGGCACCTCCCAAACGACGGCCGTCTGCATGTCTGTGGCCTGGAAAGTGGGTGGCGACCTGCACCTGTCAATCACAGGGGGCTCCGTATCTAGGAAGGAACACCATCACCGTTGTTAGGGATGGAACTAAGCTTGACCATGACAACCAAGTATGCACAATACATTTAGGAGAGGTAAAGAAGAACATTTAATCTCCACCTAAATGTTAACTGGACTTTGATTTAGTGTTTAGCATTATTGCTATACTATTAACATATTAGGAGTAGTAATATTCCTAAAATAGGATAACAATACAATGTAACCCTATGGTAAAGTATGCTACGTTATGTTCTTAGTCTTAGTGGTATGCACTGTTTTAAAGGGCACCAGTTAAACATGTGTGTCTAATAAAAAACCACTGCATTTCTTCGTAATAGCATATGGAAATGTTCACGGCTTACCACAGTGCTTTTTCCCCTTGACAGTGTGTGACACTGGACACCCTTATTTTTCACACTTTGTGCACTTGAGTTTGCTTGGCACCTGTGACTACTGTGTAGACAAGTTATTTAGCCAGGCGCTTTTATCCAAAGTAAACACGTGTTTAATACTGTATGTGCGGCCCATGCGGGAATCAAACCCACAACTCTGGAGTTTCAAGAATCAACTGAGTCATTGGAAATAGGAACTACCACAAGTATTTCTTGAAAACGTAACCTGATCAGGAAAAACTCTAATTAAAAGCTACAGTATAACTACAGCCTGTAGGCTATAACTAGGGCCTGGAGTTTTTCCTTTTCCTGGGTCAGGTCATGCGGTCAGGAAAAATCAGGGCCACAATCTCAACTACATGTTTCATATTGGTTTTGTTGTGTTGTGTTGTTTTATGATGTGGTTGTGATGTGGTTGTAAAATGTGGTTGTGATATGTGGTTGTGATCTGATGGTTGGTTGTGATGTGGTTATGATGTGGTTATGATGTGGTTCTGAGGTGGTTGTGAAGGGGTTGTGATGTGGTTGTGATGTGGTTGATTTTTGGTTGTGATATGGTTGTGATCTGACCTCACCTATGACAGTGACAGTGAAGGTACAGTTAGCCTGGTTCCCAGCACGGTCTGTAGCTGTATAGGTGATCCTCTCCTCTCCTATAGGGAACAGCTGAGGAGGGGTGTACACAGGCTTCACCTGGACCAGGACCTAGAGGGCAGAGGTCAGAGGTTTTTATTTTTATATTTTTTATTAGGATCCCCATTAGCCGACACCAATGGTGACAGCGAGTCTTACTGGGGTCTGACACATAACGAAAAAGACATTACAGACAAAATACTTTATAATTTACATACATTTAAAAACGTTGACATGTAGTGTGTGTGTGTGTGTGTGTGTGTGTGTGTGTGTGTGTGTGTGTGTGTGTGTGTGTGTGTGTGTGTGTGTGTGCGTCTATCAATTACACATACATGCCAGTACATACACACAACAAGTAGGTCACATGGGGAGAGGAGTTGTGCCATGAGGTGTTGCTTTATTTGTTTTTTGAAACCAGGTTTGCTGTTCACTTGCACTATATAAGATGGAAGGGAGTTCCATGCACTCATGGCTCTGTATAATACTGTATGTTTCCATGAATGTGTTCTGAACCTGGGGACTGTGAAAAGACCCCTGGTGGCATGTCTGGTGGGGTAAGTGTGTGTGCCAGCGTTGTGTGTAAGCTGACTATGCAAACAATCTGGAATTTCCAACACATTGTTTCTTATAAAAACAAGAAGTGAGGCAGTCAGTCTTTCCTCAACTCTTAGCCAAGAGAGACTGGCATGCACATATTAATATTAACCCTCTGTGGTTGCTGATGCGTATATTGTTGAATGATCAGCATACATGGACACACATGCTTTGTTTAATGCCAGTGGCAGGTCAATGGTGAAAATAAAAGAGTAGAGGGCCTAGAGAGCTGCCCTGCGGTACACCACACTTTACATGTTTGACATTAGAGAAGCTTCCATTAAAGAAAACCGTCTGAGTTCTATTAGATAGATAGCTCTGAATCTACGAATAGGCAGAGGTTGAAAAGCCATAACACATATGTTATTAGGTAGTTCGTTTTTCCTTGTTCCTTGACACTGTGCTACTGTTTGCTCTTTTGGGGTTTAGGACTGGGTTGATGTTTTTCACCTTGTGACTCTTTGTGAAAAGCTGTTCACAAAAAAAGATTAATGGTAGACTTAGCGATATGATGTACAGTCGTGGTCAAAAGGTTTGAGAATGACACAAGTATTGGTCTTCACAAAGTTTGCTGCTTCAGTGTTTTTAGATATTTTTGTCAGATATTACTATGGTATACTGAAGTATAATTACAAGCATTCCATAAGTGTCAAAGGCTTTTATTGACAATTACATTAAGTTTATGCAAAGAGTCAATATTTGCAGTGTTGACCCTTCTTTTTCAAGACCTCTGCAATCCGCCCTGGCATGCTGTCAATTAACTTCTGGGCCACATCCTGACTGATGGCAGCCCATTCTTGCATAATTAATGCTTGGAGTTTGTCAGAATTTGTGGGTTTTTGTTTGTCCACCCGCCTCTTGAGGATTGACCACAAGTTCTCAATGGGATTAAGGTCTGGGTAGTTTCCTGGACATGGACCTAACATTTCGATGTTTTGTTCCTGAACCACTTAGTTATCACTTTTGCCTTATGGCAAGGTTCTCCATCATTCTGGAAAAGGCATTGTTCGTCACCAAACTGTTCTTGGATGGTTGGGAGAAGTTGCTCTCGGAGGATGTGTTGGTACCATTCTTTATTCATGGCTGTGTTCTTAGGCAAAATTGTAAGTGAGCCCACTCCCTTGGCTGAGAAGCAAGCCCACACATGACTGGTCTCAGGATGCTTTACTGTTGGCATGACACAGGACTGATGGTAGCGCTCACCTTGTCTTCTCCGGACAAGCTTTTTTCCGGATGCCCCAAACAATCGAAAAGGGGATTCATCAGAGAAAATGACTTTACCCCAGTCCTCAGCAGTCCAATCCCTGTACCTTTTGCAGAATATCAGTCTGTCCCTGGTGTTTTTCATGGAGAGAAGTGGCTTCCTCACTGCCCTTCTTGACACCAGGCCATCCTCCAAAAGTATTCGCCTCACTGTGCATGCAGATGCCCTCACACCTGCCTGCTGCCATTCCTGAGCAAGCTCTGCACTGGTGGTGCCCCGATCCCGCAGCTGAATCAACTTTAGGAGTCGGTCCTGGCACTTGCTGGACTTCCTTGGGCGCCCTGAAGCCTTCTTCACAACAATTGAACCTCTCTCCTTGAAGTTCTTGATGATCCGATAAATGGTTGATTTAGGTGCAATCTTACTAGCAGCCAAAATCCTTGCCTGTGAAGCCCTTTTTGTGCAAAGCAATGATGACGGCACGTGTTTTCTTGCAGATAACCATGGTTAACAGAGGAAGAACAGTGATTTCAAGCACCACCCTCCTTTTAAAGCTTCCAGTCTGTTATTCTAACTCAATCAGCATGACAGAGTGATCTCCAGCCTTGTCCTCGTCAACACTCTCACCTGTGTTAACGAGAGAATCACTGACATGATGGCAGCTGGTCCTTTTGTGGCAGGGCTGAAATGCAGTGGAAATGTTTTTTTGGGATTAAGTTAATTTTCATAGCAAAGAGGGACTTTGCAATTAATTTCAGTTCATCTGATCACTTTTCATAACATTCTGGAGTATATGCAAATTGCCATCATAAAAACTGAGGCAGCAAAGTTTGTGAAAATTAATATTTGTGTCATTCTCAAAACTTTTGACCACGACTGTAGATGCACAAAGTAAACAGCATAGTGGGTAAATTTCCTTAACAACTAAGAGGGTTGAAGCGCGAGGCTCAACTTCTCTACTGTTTTGGTCCACTGCCAACCAGGCTGTAACAGTGTAAAGCAAACCCATGCACACTCACAGATACAGTGTGTGACTGTGTGAGAGAGAAGTCTTGCATCTCGCTCATCTCAATATCTGCGGTGCTGCTCGTGGCAACGTCATTTCGCTGAGTCTACCTTTTACCTCAGGACAGATGCATGTGCAAACACTAACACCCCCTGGAGGAGAAAACAGACAGCCCTCTCCTCACCTCCTGCCCAGAGTTGTCAGTAGCAGTGGGCACGTTCCAGCTGATGTTGGCAGTGCCACGCCTCTCGTCCGTCTCTGCCACCACGTCTCTGGGGCACTGGACCCACGGGGGCTCTGAGTCTAGATGGAGTGAGAAAAGAGTTAGAGTGGACGGAGAGGGTAAAGAGGGTGAGAAAATAAACAGGGGAAAAAATCACTGTAGAATCCTAAATCAGAGTTTGGGGTCAATTATATTCTGTTTCAATTCCATGACATGATGGGACTTGACATGATGGGACTTGACATGATGGGACTTGACATGATGGGACTCCATATTATTGCCATTCAACTCCTCAACTGACAGGAAATTAGATGAAATTAATTCCAACTCTTTTAAGAACAATATCCAGTGGGCAAAAACTGGTTGAATCAACGTTGTTTCCATGTAATTTCAACCCAAAAAATCTGTGATGATGTTGAATCAACATGGAATACTGATTGGATTTGCAAAAAGTCATCAATTTATGGGCATTGTGTCTTTTTTTCACCCAACTTTTAACCTAAATCCAATGACATGGTGAAATGTTGTGTTGATTTCACATTGAATTCGCTTTAGTTGAAAACTCAACTAGACATTGAACTTACGTCTGTGCCCAGTGGTTACACTTAAAAGAGGGACATGAACTAAAGCAAAAACCGAGGTTGAGACTTTGGCTTCATCCCAAATGGCACCCAATTCCCACATAGTGCACTACTTTTGACCAGGACAGTGCACTGTGTAGGGAGTAGGGTGCCATTTGGGACGCAGGCTTCTACATCATACATTATCATATGTGGCCCTGCTACTTGTTATCACTGAGGGAGTGACTGTGATACATTTAAAAACGTTGACATGTAGTGTGTGTGTGACAGATACAGTGTGTGACTGTGTGAGAGAGAAGTCTTGCATCTCGCTCATCTCAATATCTGCGGTGCTGCTTGTGGCAACGTCATTTCGCTGAGTCTACCTTTTACCTCAGGACAGATGCATGTGCAAACACTAACACCCCCTGGAGGAGAAAACAGACAGCCCTCTCCTCACCTCCTGCCCAGAGTTGTCAGTAGCAGTGGGCACGTTCCAGCTGATGTTGGCAGTGCCACGCCTCTCGTCAGGCTTCTACATCATACATTATCATATGTGGCCCTGCTACTTGTTATCACTGAGGGAGTGACTGTGATGTCACACATAACCTCTGACCCCTCTAACACAGCACGTCAGAGCCCCCTCTGTTATTAATTAATTATACTGTAGTCTAACACATAAACTTCATAGTCAATTATATGTCCATCTTTATTATCGACATCACCTCATAGCCATATAAGCCTTTTACAGCTGTCGCTATCTCTGTCCATCCCTTACATCAACATTAACCCTCTCGGATATATGAAGTACATGTCCTGAATACTGTAAGCTGTACCTCTAAAAAATTGTCCATACAACTACTAGTGCAATGCTAACCCTTTGTACTGACCACCAGTTCCACACAGCTAGTTATGGCTAACACCTGATTCCCTCTAACCTTTACTAAGCCAGGTAGGTCATTGAAAACAGAGCTTGACTCCCTTTTGTGTGAAAGTTCACAGCTGGACATGCCCCATCTAGTGAGGTATCCCTCTCTATTAAACGCACACACAGCGTTCTGATCAGATCTGCTAGGGTTTTCCATTTACTGGAGGGGAAATATTTGACTGTTTGTGTAATAGGTATTTTCAGAGAGGCTGGAACCAGGTCAGCTTTAAGCTCTCTACTCTTCTCTTCTCTCTACTCTTCTATTCTCTCTACTCTTCTATTCTCTTCTCTCTACTCTTCTCTTCTCTCTACTCTTCTCTTCTCTTCTCTCTACTCTTCTATTCTCTCTACTCTTCTCTTCTCTTCTCTCTACTCTTCTCTTCTCTCTACTCTTCTCTTCTCTTCTCTCTACTCTACTCTACTCTTCTCTTCTCTTCTCTTCTCTACTCTTCTCTTCTCTTCTCTCTACTCTTCTCTTCTCTTCTCTTCTCTTCTCTTCTCTTCTCTCTACTATTCTCTTCTCTTCTCTCTACCCTTCGCTTCTCTCTACTCCACTCTTCTCTTCTCTACTCTACTCTACTCTACTCTACTCTACTCTACTCTACTCTACTCTACTCTACTCTACTCTTCTCTTCTCTTCTCTTCTCTTCTCTCTACCCTTCTCTTCTCTCTACTCCACTCTTCTCTTCTCTTCTCTTCTCTTCTCTTCTCTTCTCTTCTCTTCTCTTCTCTTCTCTTCTCTTCTCTTCTCTTCTCATCTCTTCTCTTCTCTTCTCTTCTCTTCTCTTCTCTTCTCTTCTCTTCTCTTCTCTTCTCTACTCTACTCTACTCTACTCTACTCTACTCTACTCTACTCTACTCTACTCTACTCTTCTCTTCTCTTCTCTTCTCTCTACTCTTCTCTTCTCTTCTCTCTTCTCTTCTCTTCTCTTCTCTCTACTCTTCTCTTCTCTTCTATTCTCTCTACTCTTCTCTTCTCTTCTCTTCTCTCTACCCTTCTCTTCTCTCTACTCCACTCTCTTCTCTTCTCTTCTCTTCTCTTCTCTTCTCTTCTCTTCTCTTCTCTTCTCTTCTCTTCTCTTCTCTTCTCTCTACTCTTCTCTTCTCTCTACTATTCTCTTCTCTCTACTCTTCTCTTCTCTCTACTCTACTCTACTCTACTCTACTCTACTCTACTCTTCTCTTCTCTCTACACTTCTCTTCTCTCTACTCTTCTCTTCTCTCTACCCTTCTCTCTACTCTTCTCTTCTCTCTACTCTTCTATTCTCTCTACTCTTCTCTTCTCTTCTCTCTACCCTTCTCTTCTCTCTACTCCACTCTTCTCTCTTCTCTTCTCTTCTCTTCTCTTCTCTTCTCTTCTCTTCTCTTCTCTTCTCTTCTCTTCTCTTCTCTCTACTCTTCTCTTCTCTCTACTATTCTCTTCTCTCTACTCTTCTCTTCTCTTCTCTCTACTCTACTCTACTCTACTCTACTCTACTCTACTCTACTCTACTCTACTCTACTCTTCTCTTCTCTTCTCTTCTCTTCTCTTCTCTTCTCTCTACCCTTCTCTTCTCTCTACTCCACTCTTCTCTTCTCTTCTCTTCTCTTCTCTTCTCTTCTCTTCTCTTCTCTTCTCTTCTCTTCTCTACTCTACTCTACTCTACTCTACTCTACTCTACTCTACTCTACTCTACTCTACTCTACTCTACTCTACTCTACTCTACTCTACTCTTCTCTTCTCTTCTCTTCTCTTCTCTCTACTCTTCTCTTCTCTTCTCTTCTCTTCTCTTCTCTTCTCTTCTCTTCTCTTCTCTTCTCTTCTCTTCTCTCTTCTCTTCTCTTCTCTTCTCTTCTCTTCTCTCTACTCTTATCTTCTCTTCTATTCTCTCTACTCTTCTCTTCTCTTCTCTTCTCTTCTCTCTACCCTTCTCTTCTCTCTACTCCACTCTCTTCTCTTCTCTTCTCTTCTCTTCTCTTCTCTTCTCTTCTCTTCTCTTCTCTTCTCTTCTCTTCTCTTCTCTTCTCTCTACTCTTCTCTTCTCTCTACTATTCTCTTCTCTCTACTCTTCTCTTCTCTCTACTCTACTCTACTCTACTCTACTCTACTCTACTCTACTCTACTCTACTCTACTCTACTCTTCTCTTCTCTCTACACTTCTCTTCTCTCTACTCTTCTCTTCTCTCTACCCTTCTCTCTACTCTTCTCTTCTCTCTACTCTTCTATTCTCTCTACTCTTCTCTTCTCTTCTCTCTACTCTTCTCTTCTCTCTACTCTTCTCTTCTCTTCTCTCTACTCTTCTATTCTCTCTACTCTTCTCTTCTCTTCTCTCTACTCTTCTCTTCTCTCTACTCTTCTCTTCTCTTCTCTCTACTCTACTCTACTCTTCTCTTCTCTTCTCTTCTCTCTACTCTTCTCTTCTCTTCTCTTCTCTTCTCTTCTCTTCTCTTCTCTTCTCTCTACTATTCTCTTCTCTTCTCTCTACCCTTCGCTTCTCTCTACTCCACTCTTCTCTTCTCTACTCTACTCTACTCTACTCTACTCTACTCTACTCTACTCTACTCTACTCTACTCTACTCTACTCTTCTCTTCTCTTCTCTCTACCCTTCTCTTCTCTCTACTCCACTCTTCTCTTCTCTTCTCTTCTCTTCTCTTCTCTTCTCTTCTCTTCTCTTCTCTTCTCTTCTCTTCTCTTCTCTTCTCTTCTCTTCTCTTCTCTTCTCTTCTCTTCTCTACTCTACTCTACTCTACTCTACTCTACTCTACTCTACTCTACTCTACTCTTCTCTTCTCTTCTCTTCTCTCTTCTCTTCTCTTCTCTTCTCTCTTCTCTTCTATTCTCTCTTCTCTTCTCTTCTCTTCTCTTCTCTTCTCTTCTCTTCTCTCTACTCTTCTCTTCTCTCTACTATTCTCTTCTCTCTACTCTTCTCTTCTCTCTACTCTACTCTACTCTACTCTACTCTACTCTTCTCTTCTCTCTACACTTCTCTTCTCTCTACTCTTCTCTTCTCTCTACCCTTCTCTCTACTCTTCTCTTCTCTCTACTCTTCTATTCTCTCTACTCTTCTCTTCTCTTCTCTCTACCCTTCTCTTCTCTCTACTCCACTCTTCTCTCTTCTCTTCTCTTCTCTTCTCTTCTCTTCTCTTCTCTTCTCTTCTCTTCTCTTCTCTCTACTCTTCTCTTCTCTCTACTATTCTCTTCTCTCTACTCTTCTCTTCTCTTCTCTCTACTCTACTCTACTCTACTCTACTCTACTCTACTCTACTCTACTCTACTCTCTCTTCTCTTCTCTTCTCTTCTCTTCTCTTCTCTCTACCCTTCTCTTCTCTCTACTCCACTCTTCTCTTCTCTTCTCTTCTCTTCTCTTCTCTTCTCTTCTCTTCTCTTCTCTTCTCTTCTCTTCTCTTCTCTACTCTACTCTACTCTACTCTACTCTACTCTACTCTACTCTACTCTACTCTACTCTACTCTACTCTACTCTACTCTACTCTTCTCTTCTCTTCTCTTCTCTTCTCTCTACTCTTCTCTTCTCTTCTCTTCTCTTCTCTTCTCTTCTCTTCTCTTCTCTCTTCTCTTCTCTTCTCTTCTCTTCTCTTCTCTCTACTCTTATCTTCTCTTCTATTCTCTCTACTCTTCTCTTCTCTTCTCTTCTCTTCTCTCTACCCTTCTCTTCTCTCTACTCCACTCTCTTCTCTTCTCTTCTCTTCTCTTCTCTTCTCTTCTCTTCTCTTCTCTTCTCTCTACTCTTCTCTTCTCTCTACTATTCTCTTCTCTCTACTCTTCTCTTCTCTCTACTCTACTCTACTCTACTCTACTCTACTCTACTCTACTCTACTCTACTCTTCTCTTCTCTCTACACTTCTCTTCTCTCTACTCTTCTCTTCTCTCTACCCTTCTCTCTACTCTTCTCTTCTCTCTACTCTTCTATTCTCTCTACTCTTCTCTTCTCTTCTCTCTACTCTTCTCTTCTCTCTACTCTTCTCTTCTCTTCTCTCTACTCTTCTATTCTCTCTACTCTTCTCTTCTCTTCTCTCTACTCTTCTCTTCTCTCTACTCTTCTCTTCTCTTCTCTCTACTCTACTCTACTCTTCTCTTCTCTTCTCTTCTCTTCTCTCTACTCTTCTCTTCTCTTCTCTTCTCTTCTCTTCTCTTCTCTTCTCTTCTCTTCTCTTCTCTCTACTATTCTCTTCTCTTCTCTCTACCCTTCGCTTCTCTCTACTCCACTCTTCTCTTCTCTACTCTACTCTACTCTACTCTACTCTACTCTACTCTACTCTACTCTTCTCTTCTCTTCTCTCTACCCTTCTCTTCTCTCTACTCCACTCTTCTCTTCTCTTCTCTTCTCTTCTCTTCTCTTCTCTTCTCTTCTCTTCTCTTCTCTTCTCTTCTCTTCTCTTCTCTTCTCTTCTCTTCTCTTCTCTTCTCTTCTCTTCTCTTCTCTACTCTACTCTACTCTACTCTACTCTACTCTACTCTACTCTACTCTTCTCTTCTCTTCTCTTCTCTTCTCTCTTCTCTTCTCTTCTCTTCTCTCTTCTCTTCTCTTCTCTCTACTCTTATCTTCTCTTCTATTCTCTCTACTCTTCTCTTCTCTTCTCTCTACCCTTCTCTTCTCTCTACTCCACTCTTCTCTCTTCTCTTCTCTTCTCTTCTCTTCTCTTCTCTTCTCTTCTCTTCTCTTCTCTTCTCTTCTCTCTACTCTTCTCTTCTCTTCTCTTCTCTTCTCTTCTCTACTCTACTCTACTCTACTCTACTCTACTCTACTCTACTCTACTCTACTCTACTCTTCTCTTCTCTTCTCTTCTCTTCTCTCTACACTTCTCTTCTCTCTACTCTTCTCTTCTCTCTACCCTTCTCTCTACTCTTCTCTTCTCTCTACTCTTCTCTTTACTCTTCTCTTCTCTAACCTTCTCTCTACTCTTCTCTTCTCTTCTTTTCTCTTCTCTTCTCTTCTCTTCTCTTCTCTTCTCTTCTCTTCTCTTCTCTTCTCTTCTCTTCTCTCTACTCTTCTCTTCTCTCTACTCTTCTCTTCTCTCTACTCTTCTCTTCTCTTCTCTCTACTATTCTCTTCTCTCTATACTTCTCTTCTCTCTACTATTCTCTTCTCTCTACTCTTCTCTTCTCTCTACTCTTCTCTTTACTCTTCTCTCTACTCTTCTCTTTTCTACCCTTCTCTCTACTCTTCTCTCTACTCTTCTCTTCTCTTATCTCTACTATTCTCTTCTCTCTACTCTTCTCTTCTCTCTACTATTCTCTCTACTCTTCTCTTCTCTCTACTCGTCTCTTCTCTTCTCTCTACTATTCTCTTATCTCTACCCTTCTCTTCTCTCTACTCTTCTATTCTCTTCTCTTCTCTCTTCACTTCTCTTCTCTCTACTCTACTTTTCTATTCTCTCTACTTTACTCTTCTCTATACTCTTCTATTCTCTTCTCTCTATTATTCTCTTCTCTCTTCTCTACTCTCTTCTCTACTCTCATCTTACTTTCTCTCTGTTCTTCTTGTCCTCCTCTCCCTCTATTTCTCTCCCTCCCTCCCTCCCTCCCTCCCTCCCTCCCTCCATATTAAAAAGAGAGGGATGAGGAGGGCAGAAGTGTCAGTGAGAAGAGAACAGAGCAGACCCACCCTGGCCTCAGCCATCGTGTGGATGACTAACCCTCCTCTATCTTTTCATCTCAATGACATCCCCCATCCCTCTCCAATCATTTTATCTTCATGACATCTCTTCCTCTTTTCTCTTCCTCGTTATAATGACACAACCTTAATTAGCCTGCCTTCTATTGGAGGCCATGAGGGATGTGTGTGTATGTGTGTGTGTGCGTGTGCGTGCATGCGTGTGTCCGTATGTGCGTGTGTGTGGATGTGTGTATGGATATAAAGTCAAAACAGAACTCATTCTACAGCCACCTGTTTCACCTGTAAAGCATCTGGAGAAGCTGTATGCAATTACAGTGTTGTTCCCCCAACCCTCAAACACAGCGATTGGTTCTGCTCTGTACTAGGGACTACTAAAGCCGCCAGCAGAAGGTTCACATGGAAAGAAATGCACGGAAGATGCAGAAGGGGTTTATGGAAAACTGTCTCATGAGCATATATACACACACACACACACACACACACACACACACACACAGTATCCTACATTTTGTTACCTGTGCAGGTGGCTTTATGGACGTTAGCGCTCCAGTCCCCAGAGGAGAGACAGCGTGACTCCAGGTCTCCCTGGAGACGGTAACCGTGGCGACAGGCAAGGCGGCACAAGGTGCCAGGCTTCACTTTCCTCTGTCCACAGGCAGGGGGCGACAGCAGGACGTTCTTCAGAGTCACCATGGGGGGACAACGCACCTCTGAGGATATATATATATATAAAGAGAGAGAGAGAGAGAGAGAGAGAGAGAGAGAGAGAGAGAGAGAGAGAGAGAGAGAGAGAGAGAGAGAGAGAGAGAGAGAGAGAGAGAGAGAGAGAGAGAGAGAGGAGATGAGACAGAAGATGAGATATATTATGAATGAGTTTTTCGTGGTCAGGTCACATGGTCAGGGAAAACTCCATGCCCTAACTGAGAATATTTGTGTTTGACAGTCACAACAAATTGACTGCATTGACTTCAACTACATAAAGCAGAGGAACACAAAGAGTTACAGTAACGGAACTGGGGAAGGAAAAGAAGAGAAAAATCTTGGAGCACATCAACCTGTTTCCTGTGTTTTCACCCTACAGAGAATGAATCTCTCTGGCCTTTAAACAAGGCTCACTCAGTCGTCATGCAATAAACCAATTTTCTGGAGCAGTAAATCAGTTTCAGTACAAAAGAAACAAGAATGTCCTCGGAAATTAATATAAGACCACAGAGCTATTACAAGCAAGGGGTTTAATATATTCTTGGACATATCGCTTGTGAGTGGCTTCCACCCAGAACTGTCCCCGGATCATTCTCTAGTCTTTTGGCTGTTAGATGGAGTCAGATTTGGAGGAGAGGAGGAAGAGAGGAGAGGAGAGGAGGAAAAGAGATGAGGAGGGGGAGAGGAGAGGAATAGGAGAAACGCTGTCCTCTCCTCTCAAAATAACAGTGGAGATTTCCTCAGATTAAAAGAAAATATCTCCAGCCCCTTTTAGCGAAGCAGCCAGTGATCACGTTACACTACTACACAAACAAACTGTAACTCAATCAGAACTTCATCCGGGGGAGATAGGAGTCAATAAACAGAAACTAAATGAGTGCCTTTGGTTAGACGTCTGTAGCTTTTAAATAGATAGAGAGAGAGAGAGAGAGAGAGACAGTGACTCATTGGAGGCCAAAGCGGAGCGGACGGAGGTTTGTGGGTAAAACACTACCGTTCTGCCCTTTTTGTGTGTGTTTGTGTGTCTGACATGTGGTGGTGCCTGTGTGTGGTGAGTGTGTGTACGTGCACATGTTGGGCGTGTGTGTGTGTTCCTGTGTCAGACATGACAGGCGTGGCGGCTCTTTTGTTATGAGCAGGCAGATAGAGTGATGTAGTGTGGCTGCAAGCAAATCCACACCATATGTTTAACCACTGTGTTCTGTTTCAAGTGTGTGTGTGTATGTGTGTGTGCGTACAGTATTGTACACCAACACCCCAGTACATGCTTTCTCTGACCTTTCACCTAATAATTCATTGTCAGAGGAACACTGGAGGACTCACAAAACAGACACACTGAACTCTGGCTGGAGTCAAGGTTGTTCAGTGACAGAGATGGAGTATGAGGTGAAGACACCAAGGGTCCCGCTCTGTGATGAGGGAGAGCGGGGTAGAGTGAGGTTTTAGGGTGATAGCGGGGTAGGAGGTTCCTGCAGGCTTACCCACACACCGTGGTTGGATCCCACTCCACTGTGAGTCGGCCTGACAGCTGAGCCTGGCATCACCCTCCAGCCTGTAGCCCTTGGCACAGCGCACCTCACACGCCGCCCTGTAGGAGGCGCCACCCTTGCTGCAGTTCATGTGTCCGTGCTGGGGCGGGGAGAGGGCGGGACAGGAGCGCACTGTGGTACACAGAGGAACAGAACAGGACACAAGACTTAGAGACTGGCCAGTCTAACTGCAATGAAAATATCTGATTAAACTAAGAGAAGGAGGAGAGGAGAGAGAGAGAGAGAGAGAGAGAGAGAGAGAGAGAGAGAGAGAGAGAGAGAGAGAGAGAGTGAGGGAGAGCAAGAGAGAGAGAGAGAGAGAGAGAGGGAGAGAGAGAGAGAGAAAGACATTTGCTCTACTGCAATGATCCTGGACGGCTGGTCCTAGTTAGCCTGATGTCTAAGAGAGTGTGTTTAGTGTGTTGGTTTTCATCATCAATGATAGACAGTCTTTTAGGAGACGCCCTCCCTAAAAGTTTAACTGGATGGGAGTCCCACAGTGGAACAAGACAGACTGACAGACAGGCAGAGAGAGACACACACACAGACATGCACGCGCAGGCAAGCAGGCAGGCATCCATGCACACACACACTTTCTCTCCCTCTCTCTCTCTCTCTCTCTCTGCAGCTGCTGGCACACAGTAGTGATCCCAGTAAATATTTACCCATAATTCAATCCAAACACACATGATCTTAATCTACAGTGAAAATGTTGACACACCAGCCAGATACTCTCCACACTGACTCCACACACCATGCTCCAACTTAACAAGCCTCTTACCAACTTAATGTATGTGTATTTGTGTGTGTGAGTGTGTGTGTGTGGGGGGGTGTATTTGTGTGTATTTGTGTGTGTGTGTGTGTGTGTCTCCCTGATAGGCCGATGTATGTCCCATAAATGTTTATGAATGCGTTGGAACATCAGATGGAGATTCAGAGCCTCTTTGAAGAAGTTCCCATTGTTGAATAATGATTTATAAAAGACACGTGTTAAATAAACAACTGCTGGGAGCAGTCTCTTTGTGTGTGTGTGTGTGTGTGTGTGTGTGTGTGTGTGTGTGTGTGTGTGTGTGTGTGTGTGTGTGTGTGTGTGTGTGTGTGTGTGTGTGTGTGCGTGTGTAGGGGTAATAATCAGGAACAGTGGTCACATTAAAACTTTCTGTGTTCACTAAAGATCCCATGGTAGGGGTGTTAACCCCGGTGTCCTGGCTAAATTCCCAATCTGGCCCTCATACCATCATGGCCACCTAATCTTCCCCAGTTTCCAATTGGCTCATTCATCCCCCCTCCTCTCCTCTGTAACTATTCCCCAGGTCGTTGCTGTAAATGAGAACGTGTTCTCAGTCAAGTTACCTGGTAAAATAAATCAAATCAAAATAAATGCATACACAATGAAAAGATGCCAGCGATATAATACCAACACTGAAATATGAGAATCACAAAGAATTAGATGCGATGAGTGAGAGCATGAGGAGGAACATGATGAGATTCAGACAGAGAAAGAAAGAAATGAAGAGAGAGCAACAACAACAACAACAACAACAACAACAACAACAACAACAACAACAACAAAGAGAAGCAGATATGAAGATAGAAAGGAGAGAGAGAGGCATGAAGCAGACACATATCGGACAGAAAAAAAGATTTTGTGTGTGCGTGTGTGCATGCATTACGTTACTGTGTGTGTGTGTGTGTGTGTGTGTGTGTGTGTGTGTGTGTGTGTGCATACTTCGTTAGGGTTGCAAAATTCCAGGAACTTTCAAGAAATTGCCTGGTTTTCCAGAAATCCTGGTTGAAGGATTCCGGATTTCTTGCTTATTCCTTCCTGATTCCGGGAAGACTTCAACCGGGATTTCTGGAAAACCAGGGAATTTATTGAAACTACCCTCTCACCTCTGCAGCTGGGCGGAGAGCCTGACCATGTCCCGTCTGGCTGGCACAGTCTGATGCCACTACCCAGTCGATCGTAGCCAGGCTGGCATCGCACCCCGCAGGCCACATTGAACTGGTTATTACACACGTTGTGGATGAAGAAACCATTCCCTGGAGGAGACAGCTCTGGACAGTACACCACTGGAGATGGAGAGGACGGAGAGATGGAGGGGAAGAGAAAAGGGTCAAAAGTGAAAAACATTAGATGAGATAAGATTCACTCACTGCACTGACAGATGTAGATCGACTCTGGTCAAAAGTAGTGCACTATGTAGGTTGTAGGGTCCCATGTGGCCCCATGTGGCTCAATTGGTAGAGCATGGCACTTGCAATGCCAGGGTTGTGGGTTCGATTCCCATGGGGGACCAGTACGAACAAATATGAACATGTATGCACTCACTACTGTAAGTCGCTCTGGATAAGAGCGTCTGCTAAATTACTGAAATGAAATGATGGGGATATGGTGTTATTTGGGAAGTGACCTCTCTCAGCTGTAGCAAGAGGGGGAAGTCTGACACAGCACGCTGTTGACTCATTCTTAGGGGTCGGTTATTACTACTGTACGTACTTCAAGAAACATACTAAGTGTGTTTGAGGGTGAATATGTGTGTTTATACAGTACATGTGTGCCGGTTTCCAAGACGCAGATTAAGCCTAATTCTGGACTTAAAAGCTATGGAGCGTTCTCCATTGAATATGCTTTTTAGTCCAGGACTAGACCTACTTTGTGTCTGGGAAATCTGCCCTGTGTTTCCGACTATTTAAGTCTACGTCCCAAATGGCACCCCATACCCCCCGTACCCCACATATGCTTCCCCCAAAAAGGGCATAGGATACCATTTGGGTCTGGACAGCGTTACCTTCGCAGGTCTTCCCTTGGGACCTGTAACCCTGCTTGCAGACACAGTCGCTGGGTGAGGTGCTGCCGGGTTGGGAGGTGTGGTGCTGGTCAGGACACAGCAGGCAGGTGCTCAGGCCTCCTGGGGTGCCCTCCGGTTTGTAGGTGCCTGGTGGGCACGCTGTAAAGAGGAGACAGAGACAAAACACTTGGTGATAGACTAAACACACCTAGAAAAGTAATTAATTGAATGTAAAAGAAGGACTGACCACACACACGTAAATACTGTATACATACACAAACACAAAAACATATCCATGAGCAAATGCTGAGATCTCTGAGCTGTATTATAGTCCTATTGACTTGGCAGTTCTGCTTTGTGTTAGAAGCATCTGAGGCTGATCAGCCAAGTCAGGAAGCTGTCTGGTTATAGAGCTAGTGAGCTTGTTTTCAAACATTCCTCCATCTACAGATGTAGGATCTTAATTTGATCACCCTATTGATACTTTTTTTCGTCTGTTTTGAGGTTTAAAAAGTCTTCTGAAGTTTGTAATTTCCACTTTGAAATTTCAGACTTGATTTTCCCTTACAAAAATATATCAACCCCTACAAAAATGTCCATTAATTATAATCCACATAATAATTCACATTTCCTTTTGCTGCAGGATTATTTTCCTGCTGTAGCAAACTGGTTCAAATTAAGATCCTACATCTGTACTGTACACACTAAATCATCCTCACAGAAAAGGATGGCCATCTCAATGTATCCCTTGTATTACAGACCAGTTAACTGTTCAGAAAGTCAGCAAATTGATCAGACTAATAGAAACAATCGTTATCTCCAATTCACTGTAATGGAATGGGCTACTTTATATACTCAATCAGCACTAATCAAATCAATGGCACACTGTATGGATTTAACAATAACATTTTGCAATATATACAGTACACAGCTATCAAGCGAGCTAGACCATCTAGGTAGAAGTCTAAGTATGGGCGAAGGACAGAAAACACTGTTGTTGTAATCAGAACATACAGTACAGTGAGTGTTATAGAGCATCCATGGTGTTGATCTGACTAATTGGTGTTCAGAAGTAAATAACTCCCCAACACTCAGCTGGTGGTGTGACTTTCCAGGGTTGTTTTAGTGCCAAGGTACCAGCAGCTGTAGTCTCTCTCTCTCTGTTTCTCTCCTCCCCTCTTTCTTTCTCTCTCCCTCCACCCTCTCTCTGTCTCCCTCCCCCTCTCTCTCTCTCTCTCTCCCCCCCTCTCTCTCCCATGCCCTGGTGTTAGGCCCTAGGTATCGCCACAGGAATGGATCCTCCATGCCAACACACACTCATTCCCCACCTAAGCACACCAGGGTCAGCCAAGTGCCATTAACCACCCACCCAATCAGCAGCCTGGAATAGCCCCCTCGCTCTCACCCACATTAAACATCAGCCATGTGTGGACTATGTAGTTCTAACTAACTGCTCTGCTGCTATTGGATCTGTGTGTGTGTGTACTTACATTTACGTCATTTAGCAGACGCTCTTATCCAGAGCGACTTACAGGAGCAATTAGGGTTAAGTGCCTTGCTCAAGGGCACAGACAGATTTTTCACCTAGTCGGCTCAGGGCTTAGAACCAGCAACTTTTCGGTTACTGGCACAGCACTCTTAACAACTAAGCTACCTGCCTGATAACTGAAGTAGCCCATACATACTCAATGATTTCCACATTCTGCCTTTGAAGTCGGAGGTCAGACAGGCCTTACATAAGCAAGCAGCAGAACCTGAAGGTAAATGTCTGAATGTCTTCTCATCGTTTACTTTGAAGCTCCTGGAACCCCTTTAATAGCCTCCATTTAAAGTTTACAGGAAGCCCAGTTATTTATACGTGAATAATATTTCACTTGTAGTGAAACAGTGGAAATACTGTTTAAATAAGTGTAATTTTAATTCCTGGACTGGAAACTTGGTCTGGACTGGCTGGTCGGCTGGCTCAGATGGACACTGGGATTAGTAACAGACTTGGACTCGTATTCATACAGCATCTCAATGTAGGAGAATCTAGGTTCAATTTGGCCATTTAAATTATGAAGAATAGACAGGAGGATCTTAGATCAACACTCCAACTCTGAGACGCTTTGTGGATTTGGGCCCTGGAATCTTCTCTACAGGGGGAGAGTTCAGAGGAACCAGACCTGCCTCTCACAGAGAAACACACTGTGTACTGGCAGCGAGGGAGAGGGAGGGAGAGAGAAGGAGGGATAGATAGAGGGAAAAGACGAAAGAGAGAAAGGTAGACTAATAACTCTGAGAACACCGGAATAAAAGACGGTGTTGGAAAAATAATGTTGTGAACTTCCTAAATGTGTACCAGCAAAATGTACTAGTGATATATGCTCCTAAGTGTGTATCGTATGAACTGAATGGGTCTCCATCCTTTCATGAGTTATGTTCAGAAATTCCATGAACTGACCTTAGCCAAGAAGACCAACTGATAGTGAATTTGAGACTGGAAAAGACTGATGGAAACCCTGAAAGTATATCAATAGCAAGAACCATGCAACACATCTGCTTCAGGCCGCAATGACCCACAAAGAGAGTGCTTTATATCTCCAAGTTACAAATCCACTGTCTGACTCCTATCTATACCCTCCTTTTGGGCAGGAAGTGGGCCGTGACGGGTCCAGTCCAGATGATCTGTACATTGGAGAGTGTGCGCCCAGGCCCAGGTTAAAATACCCTCACGGAGTGGAGCAGAATGGACCAACACCAGGGACTAATTGAAGTAGGAGAACAATGTGGATCAGGAGAAGGAGGTCTGCTGCTCTGCTAGCCAGCTGTGTGTCACATAACTCCTGAGTAATGAACTTCTAACCCTCTTCCTCCTGGAAACCCCAAAATGGAGGAGGAGGAAGACAATTACAGAGTGAGTTCCGCTCTTTCTCTGGGTCTGTGACCTCGCTCTCTCTGCTGCCTGAAATAAAGCAGACTTATTAAATCAGTTTGGTCAGGTTGTGTGAGAGAGAGTGAAGTGTTGTGTGTGTTTAACCCTGATGGTGATGAGGATTCTGGTGAAAGTGTTAGTTGAAAGCTCAGAGCTTGGCTTTCACACTTTAGCCTACTATTTAAATGTTTGAAACCGAATGATATCCCGACAGAAAGAAGAAAAGGTGTAGGTTTTGGGTCAATATTAATGGAAATGTGTGCGAGACGTCAATCCTCAAGTGCGTGTTGGTAGGATGCAACTTTGGCCAAAGATGTTAGGAGGACGTAATTGTCCATCTCTTTCAACACAATAACATCCAGTACCAGACAGATTCGTCTCCCTAATTTCTTCCTCATAAAATGATGAAGTAAATCATTTAGACTGGCTCGTGAACCCAACCATTGGAGCCAAAGAGGTCTCTAAAGAAGCGAAAGAAGTCACTATCACACGAGAATCTTCTTCATCTCTGGAGACCGTTGGGAGCCTGTATTCGATTAGTGGGATCGAAACAGACAAACGGAAACCCTGAAAGTGAATCCAGAAGAATACCCAACACATCTGCACATCTCAGTTCCCAATAACAGATAGAATAATTTATATCTCTGATTGACAGATTCGCTGAGTCTAACAAATTCCCCCGTCTGCGAAAAGTCCACTAGTGCTTTCCCATAGACTGTTAGTGTGTCTCTTCCTTAGTTAATCTTACTCTTCCCATGTGGGGAACAACGGGGGAACATACTACATAAATCACTGCTATTTTGTTTGTTCTCTGAAAATAGCCATAGCTATCCTTTTAAGTCTAGATAAAACGTTAAATACAAACATATCTTAAGCCTAATATCTACTGTACTGATGCACAGACGCAATCCCTGTGGTCCTCCTTTGTAAATGGGTGTACACTGTAGCCTAAACCCTACTGTATGCCTGTTCTCTTCTAAGACTAACAATTGAGACAGAACAAGTCAAACATACATCTAAACGGTCTCTAACTCTGGACCGCAGCCACACCACTTGTGGCCAGACAAGGCCTCTTGTTGTGATTCTGTCGGATGGGTTTTAAATCCCTGTGTTTTTAACAGAGAAAACAATGTTCACATCCAAGGACACTTTCTATTCTTAAAAATAACATGACTTCACATGCATGTTTAAGACCCCAAACCGCCACTGACAATGTCCAGCTAGCCGGGGGTAAAAAACATAAAACATAAATTCACAAAGACCAAGGTACTGTAGCTACATAATAACATATTATACACCTCAATGTGACATATTGTCTCTAGGTCACCAGAGGAGTTCATACCAAAAAAAGTCAACTGATACCGCGGACGAATTAAGTTTGAGTATCCAGCACTCCTAGGGTCATAGGGCACACAAATAAATAACACACACACGCATACATACACACGCACACACACATGCACACACACACACACACACACACACACTAACACACACCTCCAGTCCCCAATCGCTGACCCCTCTGTCATCTTTCTCAGTCACCCTTAAGTTAATAACCGTGACACCTGTGGCCTTCCACCCCTGGTTTCCATGACAACAGCACGCACGCATAGCATTCCCTAATCATACAAAGGGCTTGTGGAATTCCGAGGCTATAGCCTAAGTCACACAACACTATAGAGCTGTAATGAACCACTGATATGAGGTCTGGTGTCGAGCTGTCCAGATGTCTGAGGAGGGGGGGATACAGCGGCCCATCTGGCCAGGAACAGAGCATCGGTCTGGGGGTAGACTCTCATGGAAAAAAAACTCCCCGGATCTCTCTCTGGATCCTCCAGACTGGTGTCCTGGATGGGAACTGTCATCCAACATCTGTCTTTCCTTCCCTGTTTAGCTGCTTACTGCATCTCATCCCCATAGAAATCTGAGTTTACCCAAATTGCTACATACCTCTGGTGGATTTTCAAGGCCAGCCTGAGATATTCTGTCTTGCACATTATGGTTGTGTCCCAAATAGAAGCCTATTCCCTATATAGTGCACTACCTTCGACCAGGGCTTTGGGTGTCATTTGGGATGCAGACTATACACTCTTATAAAAAAAGATGCTATCTAGAACCTTAAAGGACCTTATAGGAGAGCCCTTTGAAGAACCCTTTTTGGTTACAGGAGGAACCTTTTTGGTTCCATGTAGAACCCTTTCTACAGAAGGTTCTACATGGAACCCAAAAGGGTTCTAACTGGAACCAAAAAGGGTTCTACCTGTAACCAAAAAGGGTTCTCCTATGGGGACAAAAGTGGAGCTGTGTTCACTCATATGGTTCCTGGTTTGGACTAATAGCAGAAAGTGAGTGAAACAGTGTATAGAGTATATGAGAGAGCGAGAGAGAGAGCGAGAGAGAGAGAGAGAGAGAGAGAGAGAGAGAGAGAGAGAGAGAGAGAGAGAGAGAGAGAGAGAGAGAGAGAGAGAGAGAGAGAGAGAGAGAGAGAGAGAGAGAGAGAGAAAGAGAAAGAGAAAGAGAAAGAGAAAGAGAAAGAGAAAGAGAAAGAGAGAGAGAAAATACAAACCCTCCAACCCAAAAAGGCCTGTGGTGTTGATGGTCTCCTCAATGAAATGATAAAATATACAGACCACATATTCCAATTGGCTATACTTAAACTCTTTAACAGCATCCTTAGCTCTGGCATCTTCCCCTATATTTGGAACCAAGGATTGATCACGCCAATAAAATTTGATCCCAATAACTACCGTGGGATATGCATCAACAGCAACCTTGGGAAAATCATCTGCATTATCATTAACAGCAGACTAGTTCATTTCCTCAGTGAAACAATGTATTGAGCAAATGTGTTGGGGGAAAAACATACGACATTATAAAATCCATGTACACAAACAACAAGTGTGCGGTTAAAATTGGCAAAAAACACACACATTTCATTCCACAGGGCCGTGGGGTGAGACAGGGATGCAGTTTAAGCCCCACCCTCTTCAACATATATATCACCGAATTGGCGAGGGCACTAGAACAGTCTGCATCACCCGGCCTCACCCTACTAGAATCTGAAGTCAAACGTCTACTGTTTGCTGATGATCTGGTGCTTCTGTCACCAACCAAGGAGGGCCTACAGCAGCACCTAGATCTTCTGCACAGATTCTGTCAGACCTGGGCCATGACAGTAAATCTCAGTAAGACAAAAATAATGGTGTTCCAAAAAAGGTCCAGTTGCCAGGACCACAAATACAAATTCCATCTAGACACCGTTGCCCTAGAGCACACAAAAAAGATTCATACCTCGGCCTAAACATCATTGCCACAGGTAACTTCCACAAAGCTGTGAACGATCTGAGAGACAATGCAAGAAGGTCCTTCTATGCCATCAAAAGGAACATAAAATTCGACATACCAATTAGGATCTGGCTAAAAATACTTGAATCATTTATAGAACCCATTGCCCTTTATGGTTGTGTGGTCTGGGGTCCGCTCACCAACCAAGAATTCGCAAAATGGGACAAACACCAAATTGAGACTCTGCATGCAGAATTCTGCAAAAATATCCTCTGTGTACAACGAAAATAATGCATGCAGAGCAAAATTAGGCCGATACCCGCTAATTATCAAAATCCAGAAAAGAGCCGTTAAATTCTATAACCACTTAAAAGGAAGTGATTCCCAAACCTTCCATAACAAAGCCATTACCTACAGAGAGATGAACTTGGAGAAGAGTCCCCTAAGCAAGCTGGTCCTGGGGCTCTGTTCACAATCACAAACAGACTCCACAGAGCCCCAGGACAACAACACAATTAGACCCAACCAAATCATGAGAAAACAAAAATATAATTACTTGACACATTGGAAAGAATTTACAAAAAAACTGAGCAAACTAGAATGCTATTTGGCCCTAAACAGAGAGTACACAGTGGCAGAATACCTGACCACTGTGACTGACCCAAACTTAACGAAAGCTTTGACTATGTACAGACTCAGTGAGCATAGCCTTGCTATTGAGAAAGGCTGCCGTAGGCAGACCTGGCTCTCAAGAGAAGACAGGCTATGTGCACACTGCCCACAAAATGAGGTGGAAACTGAGCTGCACTTCCTAACCTCCTGCAAAATGTGTGACCATATTAGAGACACATATTTCCCTCAGATTACACAGATCCACAAAGAATTCGAAAACAAACCCAATTTTGATAAACTCCCTTATCTACTGGGTGAAATACCACAGTGTGCCATCACAGCAGCAAGATTTGTAACCTGTTGCCACAAGACAAGGGCAACCAGTGAAAAACAAACACCATTGTAAATACAACCCATATTTTTTATGTCCTGAACAAAAATATAAACGGAACGATTTTACTTCCCATTTGTATTTTAACTATTTGCACATTGTTACAACACTGTATATACAGTGGGGAAAAAAAGTATTTAGTCAGCCACCAATTGTGCATGTTCTCCCACTTAAAAAGATGAGAGAGGCCTGTAATTTTCATCATAGGTACACGTCAACTATGACAGACAAAATGAGGAAAAAAAATCCAGAAAATCACATTGTAGGATTTTTTATGAATTTATTTGCAAATTATGGTGGAAAATAAGTATTTGGTCAATAACAAAAGTTTCTCAATACTTTGTTATATACCCTTTGTTGGCAATGACACAGGTCAAACGTTTTCTGTAAGTCTTCACAAGGTTTTCACACACTGTTGCTGGTATTTTGGCCCATTCCTCCATGCAGATCTCCTCTAGAGTAGTGATGTTTTGGGGCTGTCGCTGGGCAACACGGACTTTCAACTCCCTCCAAAGATTTTCTATGGGGTTGAGATCTGGAGACTAGCTAGGCCACTCCAGGACCTTGAAATGCTTCTTACGAAGCCACTCCTTCGTTGCCCGGGCGGTGTGTTTGGGATCATTGTCATGCTGAAAGACCCAGCCACGTTTCATCTTCAATGCCCTTGCTGATGGAAGGAGATTTTCACTCAAAATCTCACGATACATGGCCCCATTCATTCTTTCCTTTACACGGATCAGTCGTCCTGGTCCCTTTGCAGAAAAACAGCCCCAAAGCATGATGTTTCCACCCCCATGCTTCACAGTAGGTATGGTGTTCTTTGGATGCAACTCAGCATTCTTTGTCCTCCAAACACGATGAGTTGAGTTTTTACCAAAAAGTTATATTTTGGTTTCATCTGACCATATGACATTCTCCCAATGATCTTCTGGATCATCCAAATGCACTCTAGCAAACTTCAGACGGGCCTGGACATGTACTGGCTTAAGCAGGGGGGAAATGTCTTGCACTGCAGGATTTGAGTCCCTAGCGGCGTAGTGTGTTACTGATTGTAGGCTTTGTTACTTTGGTCCCAGCTCTCTGCAGGTCATTCACTACGTCCCCCGTGTGGTTCTGGGATATTTGCTCACCGTTCTTGTGATCATTTTGACCCCACGGGGTGAGATCTTGCGTGGAGCCCCAGATCGAGGGAGATTATCAGTGGTCTTGTATGTCTTCCATTTCCTAATAATTGCTCCCACAGTTGATTTCTTCAAACCAAGCTGCTTACCTATTGCAGATTCAGTCTTCCCAGCCTGGTGCAGGTCTACAATTTTGTTTCTGGTGCCCTTTGACAGCTCTTTGGTCTTGGCCATAGTGGAGTTTGGAGTGTGACTGTTTGAGGTTGTGGACAGGTGTCTTTTATACTGATAACAAGCTCAAACAGGTGCCATTAATACCGGTAACGAGTGGAGGACAGAGGAGCCTCTTAAAGAAGAAGTTACAGGTCTGTGAGAGCCAGAAATCTTGCTTGTTTGTAGGTGACCAAATACTTATTTTCCACCATAATTTGCAAATAAATTCATAAAAAATCTTACAATGTGATTTTCTGGATTTTTTTTCCTCAATTTGTCTGTCATAGTTGACGTGTACCTATGATGAAAATTACAGGCCTCTCTCATCTTTTTAAGTGGGAGAACTTGCACAATTGGTGGCTGACTAAATACTTTTTTTCCCCACTGTATACATAATATGACATTTTAAATGTCTTTATTCTTTTGGAACTTCTGAGTGTAATGGTTACTGTTAATTTGTATTGTTTATTTCACTTTTGTTTACTATCTACTTCACTTGCTTTGGCAATGTTAACATTCGTTTCACATGCCAATAAAGCCCTTAAATTGAATAGAATTGAGAGAGAGGAAAGACCAAGAGAAAGAAAGATGAAGAGGGATGAGAAAGAGAGAGAGAGAGAGAGAGGCCCTTGTTCCAGAGTGCAGCTGCTGACTTCCTGAATCCTCCCCCCGTCCTGACCCCTGCCCCTGGGCCTCAGACGGAGCGTGTGCCCCCTCTTCATCACCTCTCCCTGCAGGACCTACCGCTGGACAGACCACAGAACACCCTGACACTAACACAACACCTACTGAGAGATGGGGTCAATGCTAAGGGAGAGGAGAGAGGGGGAGGAGGGAGAGGAGAGAGAGAAAGAGAGAAAGAGAGAGAGAGAGAGAGAGAGAGAGAGAGAGAGAGAGAGAGAGAGAGAGAGAGAGAGAGAGAGAGAGAGAGAGAGAAAGAGAGAAAGAGAGAGAGGGATAGAGTCCGAGAGGCCCTCAGACAAAAAGAGTGCATTCTAAAAATAGGGTGAATTAAGAGTAAGAAAGGACATACACGTGTGAAGCTTGCGTATGCAGTGAGCATATGTGTGTGCATGTGTGTGCATGTGTGTGAGTGTGTATGTCTAGCGCAGGGTTCCCCAACTGGCGGCCCGTGATTTTTTTCTGAGCAAAATTATTATTATTTACGTTTTTATTGTTGGACATTAAGGACTAAAAAAACACCAGGAAATCAGCTCGAAGTGATTTAAATTTTAGGAAATCTGTTCCCAAGTATTCCCACACATAATAGGCTGCATTTACACAAGCAGCCCAATTCTTATCTTTTTTACACTAATTGGTCTTTTGACCAATCACATCAGATCATTTTCTGAGCTGATATGATTGGTCAAAAAGACCAATTAGTGAGAAAAAAAGATCAGAATTGGACTGCCTGTGTAAACACAGCCATAGAGAGACATACTGTATGTGATCGTATCCTAATCTAATCAAGGTTTGAAATTATTATGTTCTAGTCAAATATAGTTTTTGTTTGGGGTTCATGTGGTCAATTATTTGTAATTATGTTCTGGCCCCCAGAGGTGTAAAGTACTTAAGTTAAAATACTTTTAAGTACTACTTAAGTAGTTTTTTGGGGTACTGTACTTTACTTTACTATTTATATTTTTGACAACTTTTACTTTTACTCCACTACATTCCTAAAGAAAATACTGTACTTTTTACTCCATACATTTTCCCTGACACCCAAAAGTACTCGTTACATTTTGAATGCTTAGCAAGACAGGTGTCACGACTTCCTCCGAAGCTGCCTCCTCTCCTTGTTCGGGCAGGCTTCGGCGTTCGTCGTCACCAGCCTTCTAGCTACTGCCACATCACATCTCATCATTCCATTTGTTTTGTCTTGTCTATTACACACACCTGGTTCATATCCCCTCATTAGTACGTGTATCAGTGTTCCCTCTGCCCCCTTGTCCTTGTGGGTGATTGTTTAATGTGAAGAGAGAGTAGCTCTGTTGAGCTCCGTGTATTTTGTATTGCCGGGGTATATTTTCCCTGTGTGCCTGTTTTGTTCCAGCGCGCCTGTTTTGCACACTGGACTGTTTGCCGCTATCCTGCATAACAATGTATTCCGGAATAAACTATGTATTCTGTGATTTACCCTCCTGTGCCTGACTCCTTCAAATCACCCATCACAGAATCACCCACCCGCTATGGAGTCAGCGGGAGAGGAGAGCATGCCTGGAGCAGTGGCACGGGTCCAGGAGCATTCAACGATGCTAGCCAGCTTGGGAGAAGCAATGGACCGGGTTCTCCTGGTCGTCCAACGTCTGGAGAGGAGAGGACCCGATCTGTCTAGACCAGCTGGGCGACCGGATCCAGCCACCCACACCCCAGCACCCAGAGGGATCCATACAGTGAGGAAAAAAAGTATTTGATCCCCTGCTGATTTTGTACGTTTGCCCACTGACGAAGAAATGATCAGTCTATAATTGTAATGGTAGGTTTATTTGAACAGTGAGAGACAGAATAACAACAACAAAATCCAGAAAAACGCATGTCAAAAATTTTATAAATTGATTTGCATTTTAATGAGGGAAATAAGTATTTGACCCCCTCTCAATCAGAAAGATTTCTGGCTCCCAGGTGTCTTTTATACAGGTAACGAGCTGAGATTAGGAGCACAATCGTAAAGGGAGTGCTCCTAATCTCAGCTTGTTACCTGTATAAAAGACACCTGTCCACAGAAGCAATCAATCAATCAGATTCCAAACTCTCCACCATGGCCAAGACCAAAGAGCTCTCCAAGGATGTCAGGGACAAGATTGTAGATCTACACAAGGCTGGAATGGGCTACAAGACCATCGCCAAGCAGCTTGGTGAGAAGGTGACAACAGTTGGTGCGATTATTCGCAAATGGAAGAAACACAAAAAACTGTCAATCTCCCTCGGCCTGGGGCTCCATGCAAGATCTCACCTCATGGAGTTGCAATGGTCATGAGAACGGTGAGGAATCAGCCCAGAACTACACGGGTGGATCTTGTCAATGATCTCAAGGCAGCTGGGACCATAGTCACCAAGAAAACAATTGGTAACACACTTCGCCATGAAGGACTGAAATCCTGCAGCGCCCGCAAGGTCCCCCTGCTCAAGAAAGCACATATACATGCCCGTCTGAAGTTTGCCAATGAACATCTGAATGATTCAGAGGAGAACTGGGTGGAAGTGATGTGGTCAGATGAGACCAAAATCGAGCTCTTTGGCATCAACTCAACTCGCCGTGTTTGGAGGTGGAGGAATGCTGCCTATGACCCCAAGAACACCGTCAAACATGGAGGTGGAAACATTATGCTTTGGGGGTGTTTTTCTGCTAAAGGGACAGGACAACTTCACTGCATCAAAGGGACGATTGACGGGGCATGTACCGTCAAATCTTGGGTGAGAACCTCCTTCCCTCAGCCAGGGCATTGAAAATGGGTCGTGGATGGGTATTCCAGCATGACAATGACCCAAAACACACGGCCAAGGCAACAAAGGAGTGGCTCAAGAAGAAGCACATTAAGGTCCTGGAGTGGCCTAGCCAGTCTCCAGACCTTAATCCCATAGAAAATCTGTGGAGGGAGCTGAAGGTTCGAGTTGCCAGACGTCAGCCTCAAAACCTTAATGACTTGGAGAAGATCTGCAAAGAGGAGTGGGACAAAATCCCTCCTGAGATGTGTGCAAACCTGGTGGCCAACTACAAGAAACGTCTGACCTCTGTGATTGCCAACAAGGGTTTTGCAACCAAGTACTAAGTAATGTTTTGCAGAGGGGTGAAATACTTATTTCCCTCATTAAAATGCAAATCAATTTATAACATTTATGACATACATTTTTCTGGATTTTTGTTTTGTTTTTCTGTCTCTCACTGTTCAAATAAACCTACCATTAAAATTATAGACTGATCATTTCCTTGTCAGTGGGCAAACGTACAAAATCAGCAGGGGATCAAATACTTTTTTCCCTCACTGTATGCCACATTTCAAATGTCATTATGGTTTATTATTAGATTTACTTCACACCGAATTGCATCTTTGTGCCTGGATTTGTTTACAGAAAATTAGGGTGTGCCGGGAAGGGGGGAGCTATAAAAACCCAAAGCCCCGGGGACTACGATTTCTTAATCCAGCCCTGACTCTATGGGAGACACAAATTCTCTCAATAACTGAAACAACTAAAGCTTGATATAGAGCGAACCTCTCTCCATGACTCTCATCCCAATAACTCAGCAAATGGGCTCTGTCTCTCTCAGGGGTGATGGCACCAGTCCAGTCTGGCACTGCCCATCCATTGACTGCTAGGAGCATCAGCCCCCTCCACAACAACAAAGCCCCCCAAAAGATATATAATCTCCTCCAGTCCTCACCCATCAATAACAACAGCATCAGAAAAAAAACAAAAATCTAAACCTCTAAACCTCCATCCTATCAATTTAAGAAATGAGGAGGCCCCTCCTTGACCCTCCAACCTCTAAGTATCCTCAGAGAATCACAGGCATTCGCCAGAACGGTCTCCGCTGCCAAAAAAAGTGTTTTGGACCGGCACTCCGCAGCTTTTATTCTGTGTACGCGTTGCCATTGGTTGTTGGGGAGGGTGGGGGGTGGGGGGGTTAGAGCCTCATATTTAGGAAGAGATCCTTCATGGGTATGTTTACATAACCTTAGCAGACACACGCACACACGCACACAGGCGAATGCATACACGCACACACACAGCTGAAGAAGTGTGTGTAGGGTCATCTGACAATGTAAACACGTGTATTGTATTGCTTCCCTAAGGTAAGCTCCTTGTCTGCGTCAGACCCTCCTCTATCATATTACTTCTATAGTAGTTGTTATTGTTTGTGTATGAACGGGTCATAGCAAGTAGTGTATATGACTATATACTTAAGTCAAAACAGAAAAAGGGGTTTATGTCTGATCCCGCTAACATCAAAACTGACCTGGGTTCAGATTAGCTACGAGTGAAATTGCTCAATATAAAAGACAAATGTTTGGTTTACGTTGGCTAACCAAATGCAAAGCAGTTAATTGACGAGACAATGCTATTGGTGTTTGCCAGAATCTGGATTTTCACATGTAGCCAGGGAGGCCTCAAAAGTACAGCGGAAAAGTTTGAGCATTTCCATCACTTTATGTCTGGCTCAGGACTAGTCTACATCACTGAACTGAAGTTCACTCTCTCCCAGTGATTCTCTCTCTACGGACCGTAGCCCTGTCTCTCATCCTTTGTCTTTCCAAGCAACTCCTTGACTCGCTGGATCAGGACAGGAGTACATCAATCAGCGGGAGCCCGGTGATTCTCTCTCTAGTATCAGGGCCGTATCGGGGCCCTGTCTGTCTCTGGAACCATTTGTCTTTTACCCTGAGATGGGGAACACTGGAGCAGTTGTCTGTCTGTTTGACCTGCCTGATCCACAACTCAGTGGGTGGCTGGGTGCGTCCCAATAATATCTCCTTTCTCCT
Source organism: Coregonus clupeaformis (assembly GCF_020615455.1). Lineage (NCBI taxonomy): Eukaryota > Metazoa > Chordata > Actinopteri > Salmoniformes > Salmonidae > Coregonus > Coregonus clupeaformis. The sequence goes on from NC_059207.1 coordinate 2,314,647, forward strand.
CAAATGTGCACTCGTTCACTCTTTCCCACAAATCTAAAAGCATTGGATTAGTGGAGGCATGGGCTAGTGGGCATTTACATCATCTTGTTTTACATTTTCTTTGAAGTCAGTGAAGGGGAGTGAACAAGTGCACGCTTTAGGAGGAAGGAGAGATAATTTGGACATAGCCCTTGAGATAGGGAACACTGTAGCTGTTGTCTGTCTGCTTGACCTGGCTGACAGAAGACTCTGTGAGAGTGCGGGGAGAGAAGAGCTGGAGAGAGTGTTAGCGGTTCTCATGCATTCCTCTAGTTCCATACCAAACGCTTGTCCCGATTGCATTTACAGTACATTACTAGTACTGCACACAGGAGAGCTGACAGGGGGTTAGAGTAGAGGAGGAGGAGGAGGAGGAGGACGATTGCAGAATTCATCCTCTTCTCTGGAATTCTCTATCCTTTCCAGTATATCCAAGATTCCCTTCCTTTTTCTAACTTTTGTTGTTTTTATTCGAGCGTCTGATTTATGTGCACATCATCGGACCAATCTGACGAGAGCAAATCTTTACAGTGTGAGCTTAGAGGAAATAAACGCCGGAATTTGACTGCGGTGTGGCGGTAATACAGTCACCGCAACAGACCTAGTCGCGACCCAAATTTGGGTCATGGGAGGTTTTGAATGGGTTTTTTAGAATTTTTGGTCACATTCTTTTTTTATTATGAACAAATACTCCAGTCTGAACTTAAACAACTAAAACCAGGTAGAAAGTGTGTAGAAATGATAATGAACCTACATTTGTTTATAATTTAATCTCTGAACGATGTTTCTTCAATCACAGTAAATAGCAGTGCTATTTGGCAGGTTTGGTTGATTTTGTGGTCTCAAACTTATTAACATTCTTCCTCAAGAATACGGACAACATTTTATTATTGACAATTAAAAGGGTGGGAATGTTGTTCCTGTCACGGATTCTGCCGGATACTAGCTACTGCCGATCTATGTTCTATGTTTCTATGTTCTACCTGTTGTTGTCTGATTGTCACACACCTGTTTCCCCATCATGTCATTACTCCTTCCCTATTTAACCCGGTGGCTCCCAATGTGTTTTGTGCGTGTTTGTTTTTCGTTTCGTGTGTCGTTTGGTGAGCGGGTTTGTTCCTCCCTGTGTGGAGGTATTTTGTATTGATTTCTTTACTTATTCAGTAAAGTACGTTTTCATAGAGTTCTGTGTCCTGCGCCTGACTTCGATCCACCGCATTACACTGACACTCGTGACAGTTCCCTTGTCATATAATTGCTACATTTACTATCAATATAGCATAACATTTTTTTTCTCCAGATTGCATTTTGGCAACCAAAAAAACAGGATGCGAATAATTGGGGTCCCAAGGCAAAACCAGTTGAGAACCACTGATTTAAGGAAGATGGACAAGCTAATCCCAGAGCTATAACTCTAGCATTCTACATCATATATCTCCCTCTCACTCTCTCCCCCTCTCTTTCTCTTTGTCTGTTTGCCCCTTTCACTTTTTTTCTCTACCCTTCATATATTTTTCTCCTTCCATCTCTCTATCTCTCTCTCTCTCTCCCTTTCTCCTATTTCTCTCACCCCAAAAAGAGAGGAACAAAAGATCAACCTGAAAATATAAACATTCAGCTTGTGCTACTGTAACACAGTCCAGGAGTCTTTCCCTCCTTCCTCCCAGGCCTCCCATGCTTTGATAGTCCAGCCAAGATGAGAGGAAGAGAAGAGGAGATGTTGCACTGCATCCACCACACTCTCTCCTCACTGGTGTCCGGCTAGTCCTGATAACAGCTGTTGGTATGCACTAGGAATCCGCTCTGTGTCATGTTTTTCCTTTGAGTCCTATAACTGACTAGCCTGATCCTAGATCTGTTTGTGCTGTCTTGCCAGCTGCTATGGTCATTGTCAAGACAGCACAAACAGATCTGGGATCAGGCTAGTAACTTAACGGGTGGCCAAGGAGGAAGGGGGCTCTATGGAAGCAACACAAAGTCCTTCTATCTATCTCAATACATTCCAAACATGCTTGAATGGAAACAAGTCCCCAAACAGCTAGCTATAGTATACACACATCACATACCCACAATTCTTCCTTATTACTTTAACTTATTCTAGCTAATTCAATAAAACCAACTTATCAGACAAAGTCACTCTGTGATTCCAAATTATTGTCCCTCCTAGACCGTCTGTCAGATGTGTGGTATCCAGACTAAAGTATTCAAATACCTCAGTCCAGTACTTGAAGCTACCAAAGGACCAGACATTCACCCTCACCCATCCACAGTATCAGGTCCCCAACCACCCCTATACTCCAGTACTTCCAGTCTCCAATCTAAAGTTTAGACAACACTATCTCTGCCAACAACAGCACAGTCCAGGGGTGCCGGACACTGACTACTTACTTAGACCCCTGGCACCCCTAAAGCACAGACTCCAACAACACCAATCGCTAGACCAAGCCTGGTGGCGTTTCAGAGACACACAGAAACACAACACCAACATCAATATCAAATCCTGAGTTTTGTGGCTGATGATGGCCCGTATGTGGGTCTGAAACATATACTGTGGATCGCTGTTGTTTTTATCTTTCAGAAAGTCCATTACAACACATGTTTGTATACAGTAGCACATTTATATATAAAATATATCAGGTTTTTATGCCTTGGCCATTTTGAAGTAATGGTAGAGATTTGTTATGGTCATAGAGATTTGCCTGCCTATCGGCTAGACCAGGGATATTCAAATCTTACTGCAGTACTGATGGTTTTCTGTTCTACCTGATAATTAATTGCACCCACCTGGTGTCCAAGGTCTAAATAAGTCCCTGATTACAGAGGAAGAATGAGTAAAAAGCAGTGGAACTGGCTTCGAGGTGCAGATTTGAATTTGAGAGGGCTAGACAGACCGAGACAGGAAGCAGTGCGGTCTAGCTTAGCGTCACACGCCATCTTCCTCCCTCAGAGCCTAGATGTCTGTCTGCTTACACACACACATGCTCACACATGCTCACACACACATACACACACACACACACACACAGTCTGCTCTCTGCAATTAATTAAACCACAAAACAACGATTAATAAGCAGACTGCCTTTTGACTCGACATCTGATTGTGATTTGGGATTTGGGAGGCGTTCTCATTGATGACGCTGATGGCCTCTCCTCTCAACATATTTCAGGGGCAGTGTTACATTTTTGTTATTACCTAGCAGCAACAGCACAACTGATTCAACCAATCATCAAGCCCCCTCATTTGTTGAACCAGGTGTGCTGGGCTGGAACAGAAATGTGCACATGGTGCTAATAATGGGCATAAACTGGTCCCTGCAATCTAGGGAGACCCGTAGAGAGAAAACAGCATTGATTGTTACCCATTTACTCCTGTAGAGAAGAGAAGATTGTTAGCTAGTTTCGCTCCAATTAGAAAACGGGATAATCATCTGATTTGCTACTGGCGCCTTCCCTTCCGCCCCTCTTGGTTACGGGTGATCGGTATCCAACGGCGCTGATGGTTAATACAGCCTTCAGTCATCGTTGTTTGTTTTTCGTTCTGCAGTCTCCTAACTCTCCAACAATCACAGAGCTTACTAACTGTGTTGTTCACTGAGTAACCTGTTGATTAAATCGTTGGCCCAGACATGTGTTGTTGGGCTGCCTCAGACCAGACTATCTTTCAATAAAGGTGTTCGTAATGTCTGCGAATGTTCTCCTACATCTAATACAGAAGAGATCAGACAAGCTTACAAGGAGAGAATCAAAGAGGTTAGAATGTGTTACAGTTTTTTCCAACTGCTTACACACAAAATCTTTTCATGTCACACGATTTTTGAAACCTCTCACTCAAAGTGCAAAACTACACACCAAATCTCCAAAACCATAAGCTATTTCTCAGCCTTTGACTCAGTTGTCAATTGCATAAAACACTTTTTTCAAAACACTACACACAATTCTCTACCTAAAACACAAACATCTAACAGGAAGTGACTTGCTTTCCTTTTCCAAACACAACCAATCAAAATCCTACACTTATTCACCAGGTCAAACACACTCTCCTCACATGTTCAAACACTAATTGCTTAACTGATCACTAACCAATCACTGCTTTACTGTAGTATAGGACTGTTTTGAACAATGGATGCCAACAATGGACAGAGAGCAAGAGGAGTAGGAGGGAGAGGCAGGGGACAAACAACGAGGACAAATTCAAAGACGAATAGTTGGAAGAGGAGGAGTAGGAGGTAGAGGAAGAGGAAGAGGAAGAGGAGGACGAGGGCAAAGAAGAGAAGGAAGGAGAGCCATCTCTGATGAGATTAGGGCAACACTTGTTGATCATGTGATCAACCACGGTTTGACCATGAGAGAGGCTGGACTGAGAGTCCAGCCCAACTTGAGTCGATTTACAGTGGCGTCCATAATTAGAACCTTCAGAAATGAGAACAGGTATGCAACTATCTAATTACTATTTTAGCATTACAGTAATGTACTGTAAAATACGTATGACTGCATAGTATTGCATAAACATTTGTAACTCTAAGCCATCCATTTACTGCACTGCATTGAATGAATGAGGTTGGTTATCATGCTGTACTACATTTTTGTGTACATTGTTCTACAGTTCCTATGCTGAACACATACTGTGTTTGAATTCTGTACAGAGTGGAAAGGCAAAGAGCATCATGGAGGACGCAGGACGCTTGTTTACAGATGTACAAGAGACTGCAATTATAAATATGGTTTTGGCCAACAATGCAATTAGGATTTGAGAGATAAGAGAGCATATCTTGAATAATGACACCATATTTAACAACATCAATGCTGTAAGCCTGTCGACTATACAACGCATCCTCCAATGGCACCAAGTGACGATGAAACAACTTTACAAGGTGCCATTTGAGAGAAACTGACAGAGTCAAGAATCTGCGACATGACTTTGTAGAGGTATGTATGCAACACTACTTCCAATACTTCAGACATACCATATTTACTCATCTGTATATCCTTTTGTCTGTTACAGAGAGTTTTGGAGATGGATGCCCATGTACATTTATTTATGTGGATGAGGTTGGCTTCAACCTCACCAAAACCAGGCGCCAGGAATAAATGTAATAGGACAGAGGGCAATTACCAATGTCCCTGGACAGCGTGGGGTAGTAATATAACTATGTGTGCTGCCATCACTCAAAACGGGGTCCTCCATCACAATGCCACACTGGGTCCGACAACACGGCCATATCCTCACTTTTCTGGATGCAATTTACACAATGCATGTCCCTGATCCAGATCAGGAGCCTGCTAGATTTGTGGTTATATGGGACAATGTTAGTTTTCACCGGGCTGTTCTGGTCCAAAACTGGTTTGCCACCCATCCACAATTTGTAGTTTTGTACCTACCCCCATATTCACCTTTTCTAAATCCCATAGAGGAATTCTTCTCAGCCTGGCGCTGGAAAGTGTATGATTGCCAACCCTATGCCCGCATGCCGCTTCTCCAGGCAATGGAGGACGCATGTGGGGACATAGAGGTTGCCTCTGTCCAAGGTTGGATATGCCATGCTAGGAGATACTTCCCTCGATGTTTGGCAAGAGAAAACGTATCTTGTGATGTGGACGAAGTATTGTGGCCAGACCCAGCCCGGAGAAGAGATTACAGTTTTTCTCAGTCGCTTTGGTGCATTTTTCACATCATCCCTAACATGTGCAAAATAATAAGTGCATTTCTCAGAACAATTTGTACAAACTGCAATATACAATAGATATGTTTCTAAAGCTAGTCAGTCACTAAAAATCCTTAGTACATCTCTCAAAAGTAAATATTCATGCCAATGATCATGTCAGTGTCATCAGAATGATAAGTCATTGAGTCATTGTTCACGAACAAGGTTGTCAAAATGTTTAGGCATGTTGTCAATGGAACTGTGTACTTTGACAGTATTACCTGATGTAAACTTAGGCTACAGTTTGGATGACAGTTACTGTATTGAAAATGCACAAGGCTGCACTTCTATGGCATATATCAATTTCAACAGTACTATTTACATATTACTGTATGTGGGTTATTGATTGAAAGAGACTGGACAACCCAAGGGGCACAAAGGAAAAAAACTAAATTAGAAAGAAACACAGGAAATCACCCCTAAGGCACAACTTTGCCCACAGCACTGTTCTAGTGCTGTCTCTACACATCCAGACGTTCCTGTCTGTCAGCCCACATATTCTCATCCACATCACACCGGATATTTTCCCTTCCAATGCAACGTGGAAAGAATCTTTTGAATGCCTTATCCATCCTCTGCAGGCGTCTACTGTGGTGTCCTCACATGCTGCATCCATTGCAGCCAGCAGGGTCATCTGTGTGTGTGGCTGACGATCGTACACCTTCCACCTCCATGCTGAAAAAGAACTCCTCAATTGGGTTAAGGGAATGGTGAATAAGGTGGGAGGAATTCTATGAGCATCCTCGGGTGGGTCACAAACCATTGCCTTATGATGTTTGATCGATGGAAACTCACATTATCACAAATGACCACATACTTTGGCAAATCCTCTCTAAACAGACCCCTCTCATCATCAGGGATGAGAGCCCTGTAGAGAGTCTCTAAAAAGTTGAGTAGATGCTGGGTGTTGTATGGCCCTAAAAGGGGGATATGGGTTAGGACACCATGCTCCGAAATAGCAGCACACATGGTGATATTTCCTCCCCGTTGGCCTGGCAAATCCACAGTAGCTCTGTGACCGATGATATTCCGACCCGCCTTCTGCATTTGGTCAGGTTGAAGCCAGCCTCATCCACGTATACAAAGTTGTGAGAGGGTTCACTGATTCCAACTCCATTATACGCTATATCCCAGAACACACAGTTGAATTTGTTTTGGTAAGGAAGAGTGACATAAAATGTACATATATTGCATGTTCCTTCCACAGCAATGGAAATGTGTGCAGTTTATGCTTACTGTACTATGTAACACTATAAAATGTTGCTGTAAAGTAGTTACATAGATATATGTTTTACCTGTACATACTGGTACCGTAGCTCCTTAACTCTGTCCTCATTCCTTTGGAATGGTACACGCACAGCTGTTTCATACTCTTCTGGTTTCTATGCAGCACCCTGTCGATGGTTGAGATGCTAACCGTATGGATGTTTTCAAAGACATCGTTGTCTTCTATAATGGTCCTTTGTATTTCCCTGAGTCTCATGGCATTGTTTGCTCGGACCATGGTGCAAATAGCCTCCTCCTGTTGAGGTGTGAAAAGGCGTCCTCTGCCACCGGTTTGAGGTAATCTTGCAGTCCTATGTGTGGAAAAATGCAGTGATGCATCGCACACTTTCACATAGACAAAAACTATGCGAACACACATTTTACTGTAAAACATACAGGTGGGTGCATGTAAGGTGCAGTATGTATCTGTATAGAGTATATTTCTGTATGCTGTGAAATACAAGTGGACTACTGTAATATGAAGCATTGTAGGAAGTATACAGTATACTGCTTATATACAGTAACAGTGCACTGTACATTGGTGGACATACCTGTTCTCTCTTCGAAACGTTTGTACTATTGAGGACACGGTTGATCTCCCCAATATTCGGCTGCACCCTTCGACCCGCCTCAGCCATTGTAAGGCCATGATTGACAACATGGTCTACAATAGTGGTCCCTTATGTCATCAGATATGCGCCTATGTCCTCTTCTGCCTCTTCCTCTGTTTTGCCTTCCACCACGCATCCTTGCTCCTCTTCTTCCTCCTCTTGGCTGTTGACCCTGTTCGTTTCCTGGTCCATCCATTATTGGAAAATTGCAACTCTGTGTTGTGGTCTGTCTATATATGCTTGCCAATTGATTCTTCATGAGATGCACCTTTGAGCAATTTAGACAACTGGTTGATTGTTGGTTGAACTAACACTTTACATTCCTTCATGAGTGAGGGTTACAGTTTTTTTTGATTGCTTAAGCACGATTTTCCAAAACAGGGCCCGTGTTTTCAAAACACTACACACAATTAGCACAACCACACACCCAATTAGCAAAACACTACAGATCCTTTGCAAAATTAAACACTCTTGTAAAAACTATACACTTCTTTTTAAAAACCACACTTTGTTACCATATGAAACACACACGTTTCACATTACTATACTCTGTTTGCACGAGTTACACTCTGCTGTGATAAACCTAAAAACACTTTTAGCACTTCTACTTCCCTATGATTAGAGTAGGCTACTCTCAACAAAGTACAAATATAATGTAAATTCACCAAACACTACACAAGACCAATGTTGCAGACTGAAGAAACTAATTTATTTCTCAACACGCCCAAAATGTTGACATGGAGATTCATAATACTGTAACCAAACGTCACTTACGTATTGTAAGTTCCAAAAAAAATAAAAAAATAACTAGACATTGTCTCTTCGCCTAGCTGGATCTGGCCAGAGAATTTCATCAACATCGCAGGCAATGTTGTCATTAGCAAGACACCTTGGAAAGAAACGTCTTGAATGACAAATCCATCCTTGCATTGCTGCTACCTCCATCTGGTCACAGGCCTCCTCCATGGCTTGGATGAGGGGTACCTCAGCCTGGAGACGGAGATCATATACCTTCCACCGCCATGCCGAAGAAAAACTCTTCTATAGGGTTGAGGAATGGAGAGTATGGTGGAAGATATAGGACGGTGAAATGTGGATGTTGCTGAAACCAGTTCTGAACCAGAGCAGAGCGGTGGAAAGACACATTGTCCCAGACAACAATGTATTGCATATGATCGATTTGATTTGCTGCTGTTATGTTGTGCAATTGGTCCAAGAATGTAAGTATGAGTGCTGTGTTGTAAGGGCCCATATGGGCATAGCGGTGGAGGACCCCATTCTGTGTAATGGCTGCACAGAGTGTTATATTACCCCCACGTTGCCCTGGGACATTGACTATAGCCCTGTGGCCAATGATGTTTTTTCCCTCCTTCGTGTTTCGCCAGGTTGAACCCAGCCTCATCTACGTAAATGAACTCATGCTGGATCTCCTCTCCATCCATTCGTAAAACTCTCTGAAAAAGTGTCAGGCAAAATTCGGTAGTTCAGTGTAGATCTAGTATACATATTACAGTACAGTAAAAGATTATGAGACAGTATGCAAGATCACACTGCTAAAGTGAATACATACCTCTGCATAATCATGCCGCAGTCGTTTCACCCTTTCGGAATTGCGCTCAAAGGCACTCGATAAATTTGCTTCATTTGAATATGTTTTTTTTTAGGATGCGTGCCAGTGTTGATGTTGAGACCTGATGGATATCGTTGAAAATGGCGTGGTTATTGACAATGTTAGCTTGGAGCTGCTTGAGTGTTATAGCATTGTTGGCCCAAAACCATGTTTACTATCTCCCTCTCTTGCTGTTCTGTGAACATAGGAGGCCTTCCCCTTGTCGTCCCTGACCCTCAATCCTATGTAGAAAAAAAACAGTATACAATAGTACAGTAATTTCACAGGAAAAGGTAACAGAAGTGCTGATAGTGCATAGAATATAGTACTGTAAGCAGTTACTGAAACCGTGCAGATGTTTTTAATATGATGATATTTTTACAATACCTATTTTCCAGTCGAAATGTTCTCATCACACTTGCCACTGTATATCGGCTTAGATTTGGCTGTACTCGCAGTCCAGCCTCCCTCAGCGCCAGGCCGTGGTTGACAATGTGGTCAACCAGTGTTGCGCGGATCTCATTTGTCAGATTCGGTCCTCTTTGAGCACCTTCTTGTCTTCCTCTTCCTCTTCCTCTTCCTCCCTTCCTCCTCCTCCTCCCTCGTCTTACTCTTTCTCTGACTCTTTCCATTGTGCTTGAAGACCGATGAACTCACCTGCTGCTTTTTATAGTGCTTATACACCTGATTGGTGTGTCTACAATTAAGCAAACGAGTGTTTGCACACCTGATGACTGTGTTGAACCAATTGGTTGGACGGTGTGGTAATTTGACAGTCAGTGCTTTGGTATTGCAAGGACGTGACTTCATGATAGATTTTTGTGTGTAATGTATGTTAAGTGTGTTTAGTGTTTTGCAAATCACTGTGTGTAGAGTTTTGCAACAAGTGTAAGGTTGACAATGTGCTTATAGTTGTGCAAATATGGGCTGATGTTTTGCTTCTTGAGTGTAAGGTTTTGCTAATAGTGTACTACTTTTAATTTTAGTGTGTAAGCAATCCAAAAAAACTGTAATTTCACCTGCACGATTCAGCAATTTACGTTTTGTACAAAAAGGTCTAATAGAAATGTGTAAAACTATGTTGACAGTTTATGACAAATAGTTCAACAATTTTGCATGTAATGGCTTATGCAAGGAACTAATGCCTAGATGTTTTGAGGGGTAAGACTATTCAACAGAGACCCATCTACTATATTTTGATCAACATGACATGAGCAATTGAAAATGTGGAAAAAAGCTGACACTTGTACATTATCAATTGCAATATGTACAAAAGCAATTGCAATTTGTTCAAAGGAATAAGAAATTGCTTTAATGATGTGCACAAGTGACTAGATGATTTGGAATTTGTACAAGTAGTATCAAGAATTGCACTTTTGATCTAAGAAATGCACCAAAGCGACTGAGAAAAACTGTAAGCGTAGCTTAGCACTGGTGACTGCCCCCCTACCATTTCCTGGACTGCACCCCTGGGACCCCCCACACACAATTGTGTTCTTTACTGTATTCTAAAGAATATACTTTTGGTTTACATATGTTTATGGTTTTGTTGTATGCTACTGTATACAACAGTAATGTTTGGCCTAATAAATATTTTCTGTTTCTACATTGCATTGGTGTTTACAGTGTACTTGTTACCCCTCTCAGCAGATTACTTTCACTGTAGAACATTGTATTGAAATGTATATATAAGCCTATGAAAGACCAAAGAGCTTTAGATTTAGAACAACAGTGTTTACATGGTATATCCAAAATTTACTATTATGAAAGTAGTGTTTGCCATTTGATGCAAATGCTTCATTCTGACATGTGTTTATGGCATTTTGAATGAAGTGTTACATTTTGAAGGAGATGTGAGGCATTTTGCATTTTGTGTGTGCAGTTTGGGAATTGTGTGTAGAGTTTTGAAAAAGGAGACATAGTTTTGAAAACGTGTGTAAGCAGTTGGAAAAAACTGTAAGCTGGAAGCGAGGTACATGTGACGTGTGTGTATGCTCAGCTGAGGATGGGTGCAGAGACACAGAGAGGGAGGGAGAGAGACAGAGAGGGGGGAGCGAGAGAGAGAGAGAGAGACAGAGAGGGGGGCAGAGAGAGAGAGAGAGAGAGAGAGAGAGAGAGAGAGAGAGAGAGAGAGAGAGAGAGAGAGAGAGAGAGAGAGAGAGAGAGAGAGAGAGAGAGAGTGAGGCTGAAGAAGGAGAGAGCGAGAGAGAGAGAGAGAGAGAGAGAGAGAGAGAGAGAGAGAGAGAGAGAGAGAGAGAGAGAGAGAGAGAGAGAGAGAGAGAGAGAGAAAGAAAGAAAGAAAGAAAGAAAGAAAGAAAGAAAGAAAGAAAGAAAGAAAGAAAGAAAGAAAGAAAGAAAGAAAGAAAGAAAGAAAGAAAGAAAGAGAATAAAAGAGAGAGCAAGAGAGAGAGCGAGACCCCTGCCAGGCCTCTCTACACACTGATACATGGCCTCCTTAGTGGATGAATGACACTGAATTACTTGACTTTCACTCACTGTGAGCTCACAGGCATCTTGGGGCCAAGTGGTCTGTTGTCAGAGGTGAAATAGGCAGATAGCCCAGGGTGAAACACTCTGACATCACATAATAAGCATCACCATCCTGTCTCAAACCAGCATGATGATGTCACTCTCCAAAGTACAGGGTGATGTACATACTGACAAAGGTTCTTGAAACCACTGCACTCAGAACGTGTGGTGCATGGACTCAAATGATGCCATTAGATGCAGTGTAGAAGACTCAGAAAAGAGTTTCAAATGTATTTTATGTTTACTTATTCATTCAAGAGGCAACAAGAATAGAGTCAACATGGCTGTCCTTACTGGGCCCATTCCCTTGTGTCTGTGTCCTCCTACCTGTGCACTCGTACTGCAGCCCCTTGCCGTAGTGGCCCTTCTCACAAATACAGTCGTACTGGCCCGTGTGGGTGCCACACTTGCAGCTGGCCATGATGTCACAGCAGTCCGCCCCGGCATCGCACAGGGACGAGCAGTGGGATAGATCTTCCTGGATGTAGCTTCCTGTCGGCAGGTCTGAGGGGATACAAAGGTCATAAACACAAAGGTCAAAGGTCACCAGAGGATGTTAGCAACGTTTTTCTTTCATAAACCTTTTATCTTTTCCTTTTTAATTTTTAATTTTACGAACTTGCAGTTCCGTTCCCCTTACACATCTTATAGTTTTTATGATAGAACAGATGAAGGAACAGTTTGGGAGTCAGAGAGGGACAAAAATGATGTTAGGGGCACAGACAGATGGCTGAGCCGGGGCTCGAACCCCTGTCAAGGTGGCGTGTGAGGTCTTTTCTAGACAATTTGTGATATTAGAAGGTAACCGGTGAATTAAACCAAAGGGCCACTGGTTTGGTCAACACACTGGTGGGAGAAAACTGTTTTCTGAGTCATTTTACTGAAAACGATGGAGTCAATTCCAATCCTGATAACAGAGTAGATTGCTGTAAATTGGCATACTACTGTATAAACATCTGTCTTGAGTAATAGTAAAAATGTCATGTAGGCTACGCTAAGCTAGGGCTGGATGCACTTATCTGCCTCTCTCATAAATAATAAAAAAAGAAGCAGGATTGGCCGAGTGATTGTTCTTCCTGAGAAGTAGGAACCAAACAAAGAACATTGTGGGCCAGATGTTTTTCACACATGGCTGAGGATGGTGTTCGGTCCAGGGGTTGGGGTCGGCAGGGGTAGAGACCTGGGTTCAAATGTTTTAGCTACACTTAATTGATCTTGCCTGGTGGAATGAAATCAATGGTCTAGGGCTGGAGCGGAAGCTATGGCTGAAACCGGGGCTGAAGCTATGGCTGAAACGGGGACTGGGACTGGGACTGGGGCTGAAGCTATGGCTGAAACTGGGACTGGGGCTGAAGATAGGGCTGAAACTGGGGCTGGGGCTGAATATATGGCTGAAACTGGGGCTGGGGCTGGGGCTGAAGCTATGGCTGAAGCTGGGGCTATAGGGCTAAGGAGCTGGTGTTCAGATTGGAGTTTGCAGAGCCAGGGAGCAGACTTAGAGAGGGAGAGTCAGTAAAACAGAGACACACGGCAGAGAGCCCTGATAACATGCACTGGCTGCCGTGGCTCACACTCTGACAACCTTATCCCTCTTTCTGTCTGACAGAACTGATTTACCACTGTCTAGTTTCTAATATAGGCTGCGTCCCAAATGGCATACTATTCACAGTTCGGTGCTTGCATGTTGTTGTTTTATGGTCCGATGCAACTGATGTCTGAGAAACGATGACTCCGGTACTATTTCTGGGTTCTGCTCCCTCACATGGACTGTGGGAATGGAGAAGGTATTTTACCTCCTTTTTTATGATGTTATATGTTGGCTAGACACAGGGGACATACAGGGCAAACTGTGTTCATGATGTGGATGGAATTCCACAGAAATTCTTCACTTTTTAAAAATACGTTCCCAGTGGGCGCAGACGTCAGTTCAACATCTAGTTTTTATTTACATTTGGTTGAGTGATCAGGTTAAAAGTTTGGTGAAAAAAAGACGAAATTCCCTTAAATTGATGACTTTTTGCAAATCCCAATCAGTTTTCCACCTTGACTCAGTGTCATCATATTGAATTTTTTTGTTTGAAATGACGTGGAAACAACGTTGATTCAACCAGTTTTGGGCCGGTGGGTTAGTCACATGGCGCTGCTGTAACCTTAGTTGAGAAAAATATATCCCACTCAATATTTTCTTCCCACAAATCTCTCATTGACTCATACTCTAACCTGGGTACCAGTCTGTTTCATCCATGTTTGACATGACAAGGAATGACAAGGAGTGAAAAGATAGCACTAACAGACCGGTACCCAGGCTATTCAAGTGCCCCTTCCGCCTCACCTTCGTGCAGCGCGCGGCGAGCCAGGGCCTCGAACTCTGCGAAGTTGTGTACCAGGTAGCAGTGCTGGTCCTTAGGGTGTGAGGCCATGTCATGTAACTCTCTAATGTTCCCCTGCCAGATCCCCAGGGTGTAGATCTCCACCCCCTGCTCCCTCAGAGCAGCTGCCACCGGGCGAGGGTCGCCCCCGTTGGAGTAGCCATCCGTTATCAGGAAGATCACCTTGGTGGCATTGGCCCGCGAGTGACGCAGGATTTGCTGTGGGAGAATGAGAGTTTTTGAAGAATGAATACAGGTGTGAATGGATGATGGATTTGTTGTGATAGAACGAGACGATTTGAAGAATGAATACAGGTGTGAATGGATGGTGGATGTTGTTGGATCGTCATCAGGTACAGCACAGAGTGAAGTGAATACAGTAACTCCATGTCTATAGCAAATGCATTCAGCCTTTACAGCAGCAGCCAGCTAACCACTAGAACACTAGAACAACCCTGTTATAGCAGAGTGGAGCTGCCTCAGACACACACATGGGTTCAAACACCATTCGAAATCATTTCAAGTACTTTATCTGTGTTTGACGGAGCTTGCCTGGCGAAATGGGGCCAGCATCGTCCGGGTTAGGGGAGGGTTTGGCCGGTGTAGGCCGTCGTTGTAAATAAGAATTTGTTCTTAACTGACTTGCCTAGTTAAATAAAGGTTTAAAAATATATATATATATATATAAATAGAATAGTCCTAAAAGTGTAAACGCCGCCCATCTGGCTTTTCTAGGCAGGTTAAAGCAAACAAAGTATTTGAATGACTTCGAATAGTATTTGAACCCAGGACAGGACTGCCTCAGACAGGGTCTGGTTCGCAGCACTAAGTTTAGCTGGAGTTTACAACCAATCCCTGTACAATTAGACAGGACATTAAAGACACAGAGAAACATTATTTCCACTGCCCAGAAGAGAAATCCTGGAGAGAGAAAGAGAGTGAGAGACATCTGCTCTGCTAGTCTGTGTTGCTCTACTGTAATGAACACAGACCTGCTACAGTTGGTATGTTTGTTCGGAATGAAATTAATTGAAATGTTATGGATGCGAGGAAAAGGGGAAAATAAGGACTATAAAGAAGATGAGGAAGTGAAAACAAGATGGCGTGAGTGTGAGACATTAATGGAGAGATGTTGGGCATAAAGGGTAGTTCAATACAATAAGTTAATATAAAGGGATATGACTGAGAGAGAGTGAGGGAGAGAGTGAGACAGAGAGTGAGGGAGAGAGTGACGGAGAGATAATGGAGAGAGTGAGGGAGAGATAATGGAGAGAGTGTGAAAGTGAGAGGATAGGAGACGGTTATAAGGGGCGTGACCAAGGAGCGAAAGGGAGAAAAAGAGGTAGAGAGAGGTAGAGAGAGAGAGAGAGAGAGGTAGAGAGAGAGAGAGAGAGAGAGAGAGAGAGAGAGAGAGAGAGAGAGAGAGAGAGAGAGAGAGAGAGAGGTAGAGAGAGGCAGAGAGAGGCAGAGAGAGAGAGGAGAGAGAGAGAGAGAGAGAGAGAGAGAGAGAGAGAGAGAGAGAGAGAGAGAGAGAGAGAGAGAGAGAGAGAGAGAGAGAGAAATAAAAGAAAGGAAGAGAAAGCTGGAGCTCTGTTCTTTATTGTCTAATTGGCTGCACTTCAAGCATCTCCGGCTGGTTAACGTAATTACAGAGGCTGTGAAGCGAGGGAAGGGAGGATGGAGGGAGGGAGGGAGGGAGGGAGAGGGATGGAGAGATGGAGGAGAGAGAAGGGGAGGGAGGAAAAGCCTTGCTTCTCTGATCCTCTCTTCAAAGTCACCAGAGAGGCACCCTTGTTGTCATCCCAGCCTTCCAGGCCTCTCTGCCGCCCGCTCCCAGCTGTCAGTGCACCCAGGCAGGCTGATTCGTTATGGTGAGGGGCCTCCCTGGTTCTCCCTCCCTGGTTCTCCCCTAGACCTAACCCGTCTGCTGTCACCAAACCACAGTGATGTCATTGTGGCCTGCGCCCTGGAAGAGGTGACTGAGAGAGAAGTGTGTGTTTTGGGGTGTTTTAGGATATTTTATGGGGTTGCTCAAAGAGCTGTGGGGTCGCAAGGGTTTGTGTTGGGGTGTGACGACGGCTGGTGGCTGGTGGTGAGCAGGGGGGTGCCACAGATGAGTGTGTGTATGTATAAACCATATATATAGCTACACACACGCTGCTACACACACACGCTACGCACACACCCACACACACCTGTTCTTCTATCACACGCTGCTACACACACACGCTACGCACACACCCACACACACCTGTTCTTCTATCATGCAGGTTAGAGTTTTTCCTCATGAATCTTGCCCTGGAGGCAGCTCTGCAGAGTGGTCACTAGCTAACACAGCCACAAAGTCATAAAATCTGACCTTAACCTTAACATTAACCTTAAATTGTTTTCATAAATATTTACAATATAGCCAATTTTGACTTTTCAGCTAGCCTATCTTAGGGGAAATCGCTCAGTTCTGCCTGCAGGACAAGACTCATGACAATAAACATCAACCTGCATATAAAACAGTTGTGGGCCTCACTAATTGTAGGATTTGGCAGCTAGCAAGCGAAACACTCCTTTTGGCATGATGCCTTGGTGTGTGTGTGTGTGTGTGTGTGTGTGTGTGTGTGTGTGTGTGTGTGTGTGTGTGTGTGTGTGTGTGTGTGTGTGTGTGTGTGTGTGTGTGTGTGTGTGTGTGTGTGTGTGTGTGTGTGTGTGTGTGTGTGTGTGTAGATAAGAGTACTCAACCAATACTATGAGCTTTGAGTGAACCTATGTGAGGTTGGAACCCTTTGATACTTTACAGAGTACATCACATGCATTTCCTCAACAATGTAATTGGCAAGTTCTACTGTGAGATACATCCAAGAAAGTCCTACTGTGAGATACATCCATCCAAGAAAGTCCTACTGTGAGATACATCCATCCAAGAAAGATAGAAAGCAGCAGCAATAGGATAGTGTGTCTGTATATGAGCTTAGATGTCTGTCAAAGCGTTAGAGAGAGAAAGAGAGAGAGGGGGGTGGAGAGAAGGGGAGCGAGAGAGAGAGAGAGAGAGAGAGAGAGAGAGAGAGAGAGAGAGAAATGAGTGACATCAAACAAATGCTGAATCTACTATGCTCACATGTGATAGGCCGAGGGTCATGGTAAGATGAGCACAAGAACTCCACCATCCTCACACTACATCCACCCAAGTGGCATGACACAAATACTATCTTAAATGATAAACAAATCACATTTGCATAATAAGAGTTTACCTTAATTGAAAAATCCTATTTTAATAGTTCTTGTTGGATTGTGAGTGTTTATCTCATTTTGAATGTAAAGAAAAAACAGTTATGAAGTCTTTTTACGTTGCATGTTGGAATTTACAAGGCTTGAAGTCCTCTGCTTTTGGGCTAAAGAGCAGAAACCCAGACTTCCTTAAAGAAATTGATGATGTTGATATTGTAGTACTACAGGAAACATGGTGCAGAGGTGATGTTTCCACTGGCTGTCCACTAGGTTATAGCGAGATAATCGTACCATCCACCAAATTAAAAGGAATCACACAGGGCAGAGACTCAGGGGGAATGCTAATATGGTATAAATCTGAACTAACTAATTCAATCGAATTGATCAAAACAGGAGAATTCTTTATCTGGCTAAAAATCAACAAGGAGGCTATCTTAACAGATAACAACGTCTTCCTCTGTGCCACATACATTCCCCCCTCAGAGTCACCCTACTTCAATGAAGAGAGTTTCTCCATTCTAGATGGGGAGATTAGTCAATTTCAGGCCCAAGGCAATGTGCTGGTCTGTGGAGATCTGAATGCTAGAACAGCAGAAGAACTAGACACTATTAACAGTCATGGGGACAAACACCTACCGGGAAGCAACAACCTTTCCCTCCCCACATACCCCCCTAGAAACAACTATGACAAAGTGAAAAACAAAAATGGAGTACAGCTCCTGAAGCTCTGTCGAACACTGGGTCTGTACATAGTCAATGGTAGGTTAAGAGGGGACTCTTTTGGTAGGTACACCTACAGCTCATCCCTTGGCAGCAGTACTGTAGACTACTTCATCACAGACCTTAACCCAGAGTCTCTCAGAGCCTTCACAGTCAGCCCACTAACACCTCTCTCTGACCACAGTAAAATCACAGTGTATCTGAAAAGAGCAGAACCCAACCATGAAGCATCACGGCCCAATAAATTACATGGTACTAAACAGACCTATAGATGGAGTGCAAACAGTACAGAAATCTACCAAAAAGCAATTAGTAGCCAAAAAATACAATCTCTCCTGGACAACTTTTTAGCATTAACATTCTCCTACACCAATGAAGGTATAAATTTGGCCGTTTGGAACATAAACTTTATATTTGACAAATTAGCCTCCTTGGCTAATCTTAAGAAACATAAGAGCAAACCAAAAATAATAGATCATGAAAAATGGTTTGATAATGATTGCAAAAATCTAAGAAAGTCATTGAGAAATATATCTAATCATAAACACAGAGACCCAGACAACAAAAATATACGTCTTCAATATGGGGAAACACTGAAGCAATACAAACACACCCTAAGAACAAAAAAGGAACAGCACATTAGAAATCAGCTGGATGTGATTGAGGAATCCATAGAATCAAACCACTTCTGGGAGAATTGGAATAAATTAAACAAACCTCATAATGAGGAATTGGCTATCCAAAATGGGGATATGTGGAGAAATCACTTTGCAAACCTCTACAGCAATATAACAAAGAGCCCAGAACAACAAGATATACAAGAAAAATTACAAATCCTTGAATCAGCAGTCAAAGACTATCAGAATCCTGTGGATACCCCAATTACAGAACAAGAATTATTGGAAAAACTTTGCACTCTCCAACCCAAAAAGGCCTGTGGTGCTGATGGTATTTTAAATGAAATGATCAAATATACAGACCACAAATTCAAATTGGCTATACTCAAACTCTTCAACATTATCCTAACTGCAGGTATTTTCCCCGATATTTGGAACCAAGGATTGATCACACCAATTTATAAAAATGGAGACAAATTTGACCCAAATAATTACAGAGGAATTTGCGTTAACAGCAACTTGGGGAAAATTCTCTGCAGTATCATAAACAGCAGACTACATAATTTCCTTGATGAACACAACGTCCTAAGCAGAAGCCAGATTGGATTTGTAAAAAATTATCGTACAACAGACCACATTTACACCCTGCAGACTCTAATTGACAAACAAGTAAATCAAAACAAAGGCAAAATCTACTCGTGTTTTGTAGACTTCAAGAAAGCATTTGATTCAATTTGGTACGAAGGTCTTTTTACAAACTAATAGAAAGTGGTATTGGAGGGGAAAACATATGATGTTATTAAATCAATGTACACTAAAAACAAATGTGCGATTAAAATCGGCAACAAGCAAACAGACTTCTTCTCTAAGGGACGTGGAGTGAAACAGGGCTGCCCAATAAGTCCAACACTATTTAACATCTACATTAACGAATTGGCAAAAACATTAGAAGAATCGTCAGCACCTGGTCTCACCCTACACAACACTGAAATCAAGTGTCTGCTGTACGCAGATGACCTGGTGCTACTGTCTCCCACTAAGGAGGGGTTACAGCAGCATCTAGATCATCTGCACAGATTCTGTCAGACCTGGGCCCTGACCGTTAATCTAAAAAAACGAATATAATGATATTCCAAAAAAGGTCAGGAAATCAGGATGACAAATATAAATTCTATTTGGACACAGTTCTATTAGAACACACCAAAAATTACACATATCTAGGACTAAATATCAGCAACACAGGTAGCTTTCACATGGCTGTGAATGAGCTGAGAGACAAAGCAAGAAGAGCATTCTATGCCATTAAAAGGAATATTAAAATCGAAATTCCAATTAGAATCTGGCTCAAAATTTTCCAATCAGTTATAGAACCAATTGCTCTATATGGCAGCGAAGTATGGGGTCCGCTCTCTAATACTGAATTTACCAAATGGGACAAACATCCAATCGAAATACTGCATGCAGAGTTTTGCAAGACTGTATTGCAAGTGCAAAGAAAAACTCCAAATAATGCATGTAGAGCAGAATTGGGCCAATACCCCCTCCTTATTCGAATAGAAAAAAGAGCCATCAAATTTTACAACCATCTAAAAACAAGTGACCCCAAAACATTCCATCACACAGCTCTACTATGTCAAGAGATGAAACAAGAGAAGAGTCCCCTCAGCCAGCTGGTTCTGAGGCTCAGTTCACTAACCAAAACCAACCTCATAGAGCCTCAGGACAGCACTCAGAAAATCTGGCCCAACCAAATCATCACAAAGCAAAAAGAAAAATATATCACCTATTGGAAAGACACCACAAAAAAATCAAAGTAAACTTCAATGCTATTTGGCTCTAAACAGACAGTACATGGTGGCAGACTATCTGACCACTGTGACTGATAGAAAACTGAGAAAAGCACTGACTAGGTACAGACTCAGTGAGCACAGTCTGGCTATAGAGACCGGTCGTCACAGGCAAACCTGGCTGCCCAGAGAGGACAGGCTGTGCTCACTCTGCCCCCGGGGAGAGGTAGAGACAGAGCTGCATTTCCTATTACACTGTGACAAATACTCAGACCTAAGAGAATCTTTCTTTCCCAAAATTATCATTCAGTACAACGAATTTGAAACTATAAAAGAGGAAGAAAAAATCAAATATTTATTGGGTGAAAAGCCAAAATGTGCAATTTTGGCAGCCAAATATGTGTCCTCCTGCCACAACCTGAGGGACAGCCAGTGAAAATTGTAATGTAATGTCAATAATATTTCCTGTTTTGTTTTGGCTTTCATAGCATGTAATATGTCTTCTCAGTCATGTTGAGATTGGTCGACTACTATTGCTTTAATGTATTGTTATTCTCATTAATATTGTTGTTGTAGTTGCTGTTAATGGTAATCCCATTTC